>NC_081186.1:38905056-39052617 GCF_029867415.1 Vicia villosa
GTGTACTTTCCTGAGTGGAATGAAGTCCCAGCATAATGCTCGGCAAGGTGTATTTGTCACAATGACAAGGAGGAGTTTACTCCGGATTTGGTACCACATGCATATGCATAGTCGAGTCTCATTCATCACCATCTGTCTTTACCATTATGTTCTCACTCATTTATCGCATTGTTCATACATTGATTGTGGTTGACTTAGTGGATTACTTCGTTGTGTGATTCTTGATGATACTTGTTGGCATTACTATATTTATCATGCTTTTTCATTATAAATTATATTCTCACCTTTCTGCTTTAATGTTACCTACTCGTGGGTAATGTGCAGGTGATCCACAAGTGTAAGTGCTCTTTTAGTAGTCGTCCATTTTGGTGTCGTCCGCTCGTGATACGTAATACTTATGGGGGATTGAACACTTATTTTGTAGATGATGCTAATAGGATCTTTTTGATGTATAATTGATCCTTTGGATGTATTCATATTATGTATTTTGGATACCTTCTCATACGTTGTATTTTGGAGGAATGATGTGGATATTCTGTTTACCAATATATATATATATATATATATATATATATATATATATATATATATATATGTGTGTGTGTGTGTGTGTGTGTGTGTGTGTGTGTGTGTGTGTGTGTGTGTGTGTGTGTGTGTGTGTGTGTGTGTGTGTGATACTGTTAAGTGTTTATGAGATTCTTTCCTCTTCGATTATTGTGTTACGCATCTTTTGCGAGTATGTTATTTTAGGTGACGTGGTTCCTTAAGTGTAATGCCCTAATTGTTTATATGAATTTAATTTTTATACTCTGATATTTGTACCTAAATGCTTGGGTAGAATTGGGGTGTTACATTAGTGGTATCAAAGCGGGTCAGTCTTGTCCGACCAAGTGTCGTGTCGTTTGGTCTAACCTTTTTTGTGTTATTCTTGGGCTTACTTCTCTTGGTGTTATTGTGAAGTTTAGAGATGGCTGGACGTAATGACGCCGCTATTGCTGCTGCATTGCAAGCTATGGCGGAAGCTATGCATACGGATGAGAATGTGAGGTCTCGGAGTTTAGCGACTTTCCAGAGGGAGAATCCTCCTGTGTTTAAAGGAACGCATGACCCCGAGGGAGCCTTGACTTGGATGAAAGAGATGGAGAGGATCTTTCGTGTGATGGATTGCACGCAAGAGCAGAAAGTCAGGTATGGCACTCATCAGTTAGCTGTGGAAGCTGATGATTGGTGGCTGGAGGCTTTTGCAAGGTTAGAAGCAACAGGTGAAGAGATTTCCTGGACGGTGTTCAAAAGGGAGTTTTTGAGGAAGTATTATCCGGAGGATGTCTGTGGAAAGAAAGAGACTGAGTTTCTGGCGTTGGTTCAAGGCAACATGTCTGTGTCTGAATATGCGGCAAAGTTTAATGAACTTGTGAAATTCTACCCGCACTTTGTTGGTGAGGGAGTAGAATTTTCTAAGTGCATTAAGTTCCAGAACGGGTTGCGTTCTGATATCAAGAAGGCGGTAGGGTATCAAAAGATTCGGGTATTTCCAGATTTGGTGGACAGCTGTAGGATTTATGATGAGGATAACAATGTTCATCATAAAGTGATTAATGAAAAGAGGAACAAGGGTCCACAGAATCGTGGGAAGCCGTATGACAGAGGGAAGGGTAAGCAAAAGATGAGTTATGGACAAAGGTTTGGTGGGGGAGATGCTCCTGCTAAGATTGTATGTTTTAAGTGTGGTAAGCCGGGTCACAAAAGTGATGTCTGCAATGGTGACGCGAGGAAATGTTACAAGTGTGGAAGAGTAGGACATATATCATCCGACTGTGCGTCCAAGGGAGTAGTGTGTTTTAATTATGGTGAAGAGGGACACATGAGCGGTCAATGTCCGAAGAAGAAGGTTCAAGCTGGTGGGAAGGTGTTTGCGTTGGCTGGAACTCAGACGGATAAGGGTGATCGACTGATCAGAAGTACTTGTTTTATTAATGGCATTTATTTAATTGCTATCATTGATACGGGTGTTTCGCATTCTTTTATAGCCGCTGATTGTGTTAAAAGATTAGGTCTTGTTCTGTCTAATTTGGGTGGTGAGATGGTTATCGATTTACCAGCAATGGGGTCGGTGACTACTTCTTTAGTTTGTGAGAATTGTCCGGTATCAATCTTCAGTAAGGACTTTACTGTTGATTTGATTTGTTTGCCGATGAACGAGTTAGACGTGGTTCTGGGAATGGATTGGTTGATGAATAATCGTGTCCACATTGATTGTTATCATAAGTTGGTGAGATTTCCATTTCTTGAGAAGGATGCGGAATTTGGTGTCTTATCTACCAAGGAGTTGAATCGATTGTTAGCAGATGGGACGCAGGTCTTTGGTTTGTTTGCATCGTTGACTGTGGAGGGTCGAGCTGCATTTGGGGATTTTCCAGTAGTGCGAGAATTTCCTGAAGACTTTTCTGATGTGCCGCCGAAGAGAGAGGTGGAGTTTTCCATAGATCTAGTTCCTGGTACGAGGCCTGTGTCTACGACACCATATAGAATGTCGGCATCAGAGTTAGTGGAATTGAAGAAACAATTGGAAGAGTTACTAGCAAAACATTTTGTGAGGCCTAGTGTTTCACCATGGGGAGCTCCAGTTTTGTTGGTAAAGAAGAAGGATGGAAGCATGAGGTTGTGCATTGATTATCGCCAGTTGAACAAGGTGACAATTAAGAATAAGAATCTGCTTCCTAGGATTGACGACTTGATGGATCAGTTGGTGGGAGCCAGTGTGTTTAGTAAGATTGATTTAAGATCTGGTTACCATCAGATTCGGGTGAAGGAGGAGGATATTCAGAATACTGCGTTTAGGACTCAGTACGGGCATTACGAGTTTTTGGTGATGCCGTTCGGGGTTTCTAATGCACTTGGTGTGTTTATGGAGTATATGAATCACATATTCCATGATCAGTTGGATAAGTTTGTTGTGGTCTTCATAGATGACATCTTGATTTATTCTAAGTCTCCGGAGGAGCATGAGGAGCATTTGCGTGTTGTGCTACAGGTTTTGAAGGAGAAGCAGCTGTATGCTAAGTTATCCAAGTGCGAGTTCTGGTTATCAGAGGTGAGTTTTCTTGGTCATGTGATTTCAGGTAACGGGATTGTAGTGGATCCATCCAAGGTAGATGCAGTTCTACAATGGGAGGTTCCGAGATCGGTTACTGAGATCAGAAGCTTCTTAGGTTTGGCGGGTTATTACCGAAGATTTATAGAAGGCTTTTCGAAGTTAGCACTTCCGTTAACTCAGCTTACTTGCAAGGGTAAGGCGTTTATTTGGGACATAACTTGTGAAAGGAATTTTGAATAGTTGAAGAGAAGGTTGACTTCAACTCTGGTTTTGATTTTACCTGATCCTAATGAACTGTTTGTGGTGTATTGTGATGCATCGCATATGGGGCTAGGTGGTGTTTTGATGCAGGAAAGTAAGGTGGTAGCTTACGCTTCGAGGCAGTTAAGGATTCATGAGAAGAATTATCCCACTCATGATTTGGAGTTAGCTATGGTTGTTTTTGTATTGAAGATTTGGAGGCATTATCTCTACGGTTCAGGGTTCGAGGTCTTTAGTGATCATAAGAGTTTGAAATACTTATTTGATCAGAAAGAATTTAACATGAGGCAATGTAGGTGGTTGGAATTCCTGAAGGACTATGACTTTAGCTTGAATTACCATCCTGGTAAAGCTAATGTGGTTGCCGATGCTTTGAGTCGGAAATCTTTGCATATGTCCGTGATGATGGCGGAGGAGTGGAAACTTTTGGAGCAGTTTCGTGATCTTAGTTTGGTATGCGAATTGACACCGGATAGTGTGAAGTTAGGTATGTTGAAAGTGACGAATGATTTTCTGTCGACCATTAACGAGAGACCGAAGATGGATGTGAAACTAGTTGATTTGTTTATGGTGGCAAATCAAAGGGATGATGGCGACTTCAGAGTGGATGGTCAGGGTGTTTTGAGATTTCGTGGTTGGATTTGTGTACCTGATGATTCCAAGCTGAAGAATCTGATTTTAGAGGAAGGTCACAGGAGCAGTTTGAGTATTCATCCGGGAGCCAATAAGATGTATCAGAATTTGAAGAAGATCTTTTGGTGGTCTGGTTTGAAAAGACATGTGGCTCAGTTTGTGTATTCGTGTTTGGTATGTCAGATGTCGAAGGTGGAACATTAGCGTCCTGCAGGGTTGTTGCAACCGTTGGATATTCCAGAGTGGAAATGGGATAGTATTTCTATGGACTTTGTGACGAGTTTATCGAATACTGTGAGAGGTTTTGATGCAGTTTGGGTGATTGTTGATAGGTTGACAAAGTCTGCTCACTTTATTCCTATTAACATCACTTTTCCAGTTGCAAAGTTAGCTGAGAATCATATCAAGGTGACTGTGAAACTACATGGTATACCGTTGAGTATTGTGTTGGATAGAGATCCGAGGTTCACATCAGATTTTTGGAAAGGTTTACAAGAGGCTCTAGGTTCTAAGTTGAGGTTGAGTTCGGCTTATCATCCTCAGACAGACGGTCAGACCGAAAGGACTATTGAATCGTTAGAAGACTTATTGAGGGCGTGTGTTCTTGAGAAGGGAGGTTCGTGGGATACTTATCTTCCGTTGATAGAATTCACTTACAACACCAGTTTTCATTCTAGTATCGGAATGGCACCTTTTGAAGCTCTGTATGGTCGTAAGTGTAGAACTCTGTTATGTTGGTTTGAATCGGGCGAGAGTGTGGTACTCGAACCTGAGATGGTAAGAGAGACTACGGAGAAGGTGAAATTTATTCGTGAGAAGATGAGAAGTTCACAGAGTAGGCAAAAGAGTTATCATGACAAGCGAAGGAAAGATTTGGAATTCCAAGCTGGTGATCATGTATTCTTAAGAGTTACGCCTATGACGGGTGTTGGACGAACTTTGAAATCGAGGAAGTTTACTCTGCGTTTTATTGGTCCTTATCAAATATCGGAGCGAGTTGGCAAAGTTGCGTATCGGGTGGCGTTACCGCCAAGTCTTGCTAATTTGCACGATGTATTCCATGTGTCTCAGTTGAGGAGATACATTGCGGATCCATCCCATGTGATTCAGATGGACGATGTGCAAGTGCGTGAGAATCTGACGGTTGAGACGATGTCGGTGCGTATTGAGGATCGTGAGACTAAGACTCTGAGAGGCAAAGAGATCGCCTTGGTGAAGGTCGTGTGGTCAAGTGCGGCAGGTGAGAGTTTGACCTGGGAGTTGGATAGTAAGATGCGAGACTCATACCCTGAGTTGTTTGTAGCAGGTAATTTTTTATTTTCGAGGACAAAATTCTTTTAAGTGGGGGAGGGTTGTAACGCCCGTGTCATACCCCGAAATTTGCCCGATCAAATCTGCGTCTATTAATTCATCAGGGGTATTAGAATAAGGGTTATGGGGTTTAACATTTCTATTGTTAAACCCATTCTCTTATAAACCGCTTTTTGTTAAAACAGGGGTGTAATCAACAGGTAATTGGGCCCAATCAGTTGGCCCAATTTATCCTTAGAAGGTTTGATTTCTTTTACAATAATTAATCAATATTTATTTTATTGTTATAATTTTATTAAAACCATTATTATTTATTAGGATTTAGTATTATTATTAAACATTTGAAATAATATTATTATGATTATTATTATGCGGATTAAGGTTATTATTAGGATTAGGATGATTAGTATTTTATTCAGGGTTAATATTATAATAAGATTATTATCAATTTTGGTTTAGCTTATTTTGGATTATTAGGTTAATTGGGCACTAGGCCCATTAGGAATAAAAAAAAACTCTAACCTAAACATTATAAATAGGGACTAATTCTAACAATTAAGGGAGGCCTCCGTTCTCATCCACGTAAATGTCATCTGTTTTTTAACTAACAATTCAACTAAATAATCAATAGGATTTGGCAATCAAACATTGTGATATTATTTTTGTGGTTGTTGCTCTTCATATAGTTTACTGCAGGATTTATCGAAGCTTGATATAATTTTTTTATGCTACTAAGAGTTCACTTTCATATGCTGCTAACATGCCTACTTAGAAATTAGCTTTGTATATGCTGTCACGTATATCAATATACACTATTGATTTTTTTTATTGAATTTCATTCATTTGATATTAAATCATAAAGAATAAGAAGGGGGATGAAATTGGAGAAACAGAATTCTACTCCAAGGCTTGAAAAAACCGAGAGCAAGAAGGAAGGAGAGGACAAAGTTTCAGCTTGATTCAGGCCAAATAAAATATCCAGATCGATTCCTTGAAGTGTTATGAACAGGTTTCAATACTTACAATCGTCCAGAGCGCCCAAAACCATCACCTTGTGTTCACGGTTTACACACCCCTTTCAAAGATTGATTTTTTGAATTTATGCATCAAAAACATGTTTCGATCGTGCATCCGTGTTTAGAATTATGTGTGAAAACTTTTTGGATGGTTTAATTTGATTTTAGTTGCAGGTTAAGGATTCCACTATTATTAGGGTTCATAAGCTTTGAATTGGGGATTGCTAGTTAGAGATGAAATTAGCCAAAATCGATGGCCCCATCGTGTTCAGAGGATAATTTTTAATTGAATCATGTCATTATTGGGAATTTATCTGAGGTATTTTGTGAGTTTCGTGACTGGGTCATACCAAAAACCAGAGTTTCAAACGAAGAAGAAGATGCTGGGCGCATAAATTTCGTTTAAAAATTTCAATAAATCTAATTTCATATATTTTGTTTTATGATAGTTGTAATAACAGCAAATTGAAAATGGTGCAGTGGAATAGAAGCGCGTCGCGAGGTCCCAAACGCAAGGGCAAGGGTTTGATCCCTGCAGGGACTCACCCTCACCGAATTCTAGCGCCAGCCAGGTTTTTTATTCTTTTGGTGTATGTTGTTTTATTGTCTTGTTTTATTTAGTTTTTTTTAATAACCATCCATATAGCAATTAAATTAGGATTAGCAAATAAACTTATTTAAATTATTTTCTTTATAAAGTTATTAGAATAATTTAATCATTAGGTTAATTTAATTATTAGATTTAATTCAGGTTAATAATTAATTTAATGAAAAATTAATTTAATTTAGCTAAGTGAGGTTTATAAATCAGGATTCAATTTATTATTCGTTTCGATCGAATTAATCAGTCGCGACGATTAATAATCAATTATTAAATTAAATAATATAAATTATAAATAAGGTTTATTTTGCTAAAGGGTTTTAACCGAATAAATCGGTTACGATGATTAGCAATTTTCATAAATTCGTTATTTGTTTTAATCAAACCTATTGATTACGATAATTCACTATAATTGAAATCCTTCAATAATTTATTAATCGTTTTAATCAAACTAATTGGTTGCGATGATTAATAATAAAATAAATTACCCTCAAGATAATTAAATTAATTAAAAAATATTCAATTTGCTAAAAGTGATAATTGAATCTATCGATTAGAATTGCCAGCAATCTTTTATCAATCTGTTAATTATGGTGATTAAATCTATTGATCATCGCAATTAATAGAACAAATTAAAATCAGGGTTGTACGCTAGTTTTAAAACACTCTTTCATCTTCAAACTGCGAATTTCAAAAACTGCGATAAGGTAATTCAAAATACCTTGCAAACCACAAATTTCAAAACTACGATAAGGTAACTCAAAATACCTTCAAATACATTCATACTAATTCTAAGGCGTACAACCCTGCCCCGAACTACGTAGACTCTGATTCTCCATAAGGAGGTACGTAGACACTTGGATAACCAAGGCGAGTCCCCTTCCCCAAAATCTCACTTTTCGCCCTTTTCATTTCTTTAGCTATTAACCTTAATAATTTTAGCCATAAAACCTTTGCCTTAAATGCAAAACCTTAGGAAAGGGTTAAGGGTGCCTAACACCTTCCCTTGAACTGATTATAATATCTTACCCGAATCTCTTAACTGCGTAGGGTTTCTTATTCGCCCTGGTAGAATAGGTGGCGACTCTAAAAGCTTAATTTTTAGGGCAGGTTGCTACAACCCGTAAATGTATTTTTCTGTTTAATTGTGATGTTTGATGTATTTTCCTAAATTTTACCGTTTTTGAGCCGTGTCAGTCGGTAATAGTTCGGTATAGTAGATTATTATTTAATCGATGATTTTTACGTATTCGGTAGTAGAAATATATATGACGTGTTACTTTGTGTTTTGGGGGGTTTTCGGAGCAATTAAGTTTAGACCGTATTGTGAGATATTTTGTTAATTGCCCTAGATATTTTTATGAGTGAATAGTAAGTACGGGGGAGAAAGAAAAGAGATAAGAGAGAATAGAAAGAGAGAAAACCAGAAAAAGAAGAAAAGAAAGAAATAGAGAGAAAAGTGAGAAGAGAAAAAGGAGAAAAACAAAGAGAAAGAGAAGAAGAGATTTTGTGAGAAGATCAAACCCAAGCTAGAACCAAGAATCTAACCAAGGTAAGGGGTGAATCTAATTTATCTTGAATGTATGATCCTTATAGTTTTGTTCTTGTTCTTGTTCTTGTTCATTTTCTATGCTTTGGCCAACAATGGTAGATTATGAGTTTTGTGAGTTTTGAAGTTATGAACATGATTTTGTGGTGTGTATGTGTAGTAAGATGATAGATATCTTCATTGATCATGTTTGTTTTTCCATTTCTCCATGTTTCCTTGCTTATGAAGAAATATAGGTCAAAGGTAATATGTGATGATTCAACCATGTGTTAATCATGGGTTAGGTGTATATATAGCATGTTTGTGTTGTTTTGGTGTTGGGATGAAGGTTTAACGGGTTTTGAATGGTTTAGAGGGAGCTGGGACGGTCTGTTAAAGAACTGGTTTTTCTAGGTTTTCGCAGGTCCGCTAAGCGGCCCTGGGTCCGCTAAGCGGAGGTTCTTTTGCAGAACAGTTTCTGTGAGGGTCCGCTAAGCGGAGCTTCTGCATTTTTGACTATTAGTTTCTGTCTGGGTCCGCTAAGCAGAGCTCAAATAGACAGTGTAAAACTTAGTTTTTCCAAACTTCGTTTTGCAGTATCTTTTGAACCGTAGGTCGTTTCTACGCGCCGTTTGAAGTGTTATGGAAATTATTGAGTATGCTTTATGATAAAGAAGAGCGTGTTGGTGGTTGTATGAGTTTTCATAAATGTATTTTGACGGTAAATATGTGCTGTGTGATTATGAAAGCCTGAGTGGTATTCATGATGTATCCGTGTGGATTAATATAACCAGTGTGATGTGGATATGTGACCGAGTTATATTATTGTTGTTGTTGTTATGTAATCGAGTCGTTTGTGTGAACAACATAACATTTCATTACGTTAATCGAGTCCGCTTTTAATTTATTCTCGGCTAAATAAGCCGTAATTCGAGCCAAATGAATTGACTCAGCAGTCATTGTCATTAATCATTGTCCACCCATCAGGCGGACTCTCTCCATTCATTGGCTCATTTGGGTCATCTTTATTCCAAATGAAACCATAATTAGGGTCTAAATTCAAGTATTTAAACACACTTTCGTCAGAAGAATACATTTCCTCTGCTCTACGACAAGGACCTACATTAGCCAAATGCTGTTCAAAATGCCTTCGACTTACTTTGCTCGCATCATCTTTATAGTAACTCTGATCAGCCTCCACATTTTCCACAATTCCATCTTCTCTCCAAATTGCAACCCTCTGGTGCAATGTTGATGGAACAGCTCCTACTCCGTGGATCCACTCTCGTCCCAATATTAACTTGAAATTAGCTTCTGAAGCAATCACCATAAAAATGGTAGGCCTCACTGTCGAACCTACAACTAACTTCACCTGTAATACTCCCAGAATGCTGCTGGTCTGGCCTTCATAATTTGACAACACCATATTATGGGGCCTTAAATCTTTATTAGATTTTCCAATTTTTTGCAATAAAGAGTGTGGCATCAAATTTACAGCCGCCCCACCATCAACAAATACTTTATTCACAGACACACCATTTACTTTTGCCCTTATGAACAACGGTTTGAGATGATATCTCATCCCATGATCAGGTTTATCAAACACAGCCTTCTGTCCCTCAACCACGCCATTTTCCATAACATAATAACAAATAGGCATATCTTCTTCCTTTTCGTCTGGTATAAAGTCATCTTCAGTTTCAGAAGCTGTTGAAACCCTGTCGAACTCAGCAGAAAGTGTGGATACAATCCCATAATCAATCAATAACTCGTCTGATTCTACGTCGAAGTTATCGTCCACGAGCTCTTCGTTTGACAACAGAGAATAATCTAGCCCCTTCTCAGCACTAGCACTTGGTGAATTTTCCACTATTTCTTTTCCTAGCACTAAACCAGTTGACAGGCGATTGTTGGCTATCCTTACTTGTTCTTCTGTCAACTTCTTTTGATAAGGTTTTGGTTGGTACCTATCAAAATGCAATTGAACTGAATTTGACGGAACGTGTTTATTTTTATGATTTCTCTGGTATCGTCTCCACTGACTCCTTGTCATTGGATTCTTCTCTTTGTAGTTTGGAGAAATGTAGTCGTTTCTCTTCGATCAGTTTCCCTTTGAACTGTCAGCACTGGCTCCTGCCTCTTGAATCTTCCATTCAGGACGCTTTCCTCCTTGAAAGTTAACAGGTTTCATCCATCTATCCTGGGGAACATCAGATGGGGGACGAAATGTTCTTGGCTTTTTGAATCTCTTCATGTAAACTTCAGCCCTACGAGTCACACTGCTCTCTCCTGCAAACCAAAATTGACTATTTTGGCCTCTTCTAGGATCAAACCTGATTTTCTTTGCAGTGTCGACATCATACACAGCATCACATCTTGGACACAATCCAACTTGTGCATTGTTCTTGTGACATCTTTCCAAAAAATTCAGCAAGCTTTCAGCTGGCTTAGGGTAAGCCATGCTCAAAATCTGGCCATCAGTAGCCACGTCTTTTCCTTCGTCAAAACCTTCAGTAGCTTCGACCATCAGGATATTAACAACTTCAATGTAGTTAGCTTCTCCAATCATCATTGGATTTTCATCCACTTGCATTGATGATTTTTGCTTCCCACCTAATTGCAGTCTTCCTTCCTTCAAAGCCTTCTGCACCAAATCCCTGAAAAGCACACATTGAGATGTTTTATGGCCCAAAAAATTATGAAATTTACAAAATCCTCTTTTTTTCTTTTGTTCTAGAGGAGGATTTTTTAATCCTGGAGGCACAACGATTTTTCCATCAGCAACTAACAAATCAAATATCTCATCACATTTTGTTATATCAAACGTATAAGTTTTATTTGTGAACTTTTCATTCTGGTTGTCTTCTACTGGATTTTTCCCGTTCGAAGGTTTGAGTAATTTACAGACATACGGAGGCCCTGGTTTTAACTCAGCCACGTTAACCTCATTTTCGTCACAACTACTATCTGAGTCTAACTCATCTGTCGCGACATATGCTACTTTTTCTTTCTTATGATACTTATTTGCTCTCGCTTTTTCAGCTTTTAGTCTTTCTACCTGGTGAACCCTATCAGCCAACTACGCCATATCTCTCAAATATTGAGTATCTAACTTTTTCCTAACGGAATAGTCTAAACCTCCAGCGGCCATTTCAACTAACTCATGTTCCGGGACCTGTGTAAAACACCTAGCCTTTAGTAACCTAAATCGATTTAAATAATCATCTATTGACTCAGACGTCTTTCGTCTTACACCAGCTAACTCTTTCAAACTAATTTTAGATTTCCTCATATAAAACTGTTCGTGAAACAATCTTTTCAACTGGCTCCACGAAAAACTGATTGAGGTGGGCAAAGTGGTGAACCAAGTGAAAGCATTCTTTGTTAAAGAACTGGGGAAGTATTTTATTTTAAGGTTTTCATTATTAGAAAGTTCGCCTGCTTCCGTTTGAAATCTAGCAACGTGTTCGACGGTAGACTCACCAGTCTCGCCGGAAAACTTTGTAAATTTTGGAACTTTCCACCCTCTAGGTAACTCAGTTTGTCTAATGTACTCCGACAAAGGAGACACAAAGTTAGGTCTATGCAAACCCACATTTATACCATTTTGGACTAAAATTTGTTCTACTACATTTGAAATATTATTATGACCCATAAAATTATTTTGCTGAACATTTCTTAAAACTTGCTCTGCATCTTGATTTCTTTGTACTACCCTAGGTATATTCTGTTCCAAATGTTCCTCTTCGTCTTTCTCCGTAGCTTGATGCTGAGTACCTTGATCAAACCCATTTCCTGGTGTTTCAACTACCCTTACGTTCGACACTTGGGACATATGCCTAGGTTGAAACAGTGGTGTCCCAAAGAAGTCTGCTATTCTAGACATTTGATTGGCTAACATTTCATAACTATGGTTTGTGTTATTTATCATGGGAGTGAATATAGTCCCAATTTTTTGAGTCAAAGAATTAACCATATCATGATTACTTTCATTCATCTGTTGTCTAATTGAAATCTTGGAAGACGTATTTAACGTCGGTGGTGGTGGTAAATACCCTACTCCAGGGATTCGTCCTCCTAGATTATAAGAAGTGCCTGTAGCCATCATGTTTTCAAAATAAGTGGCAGGATTAGTATGTAATCCCATCATCATTGATGTAGGCATTCCATATTGAGGAAATCCAGGTGGAGGAATTCCTCCTTGAAATAATGGGGGTCTCGTCGCTTGGAATGGCGAACGTACTGGAGACGATACGTTGGCTGCCACTGTCCCAGTATTATTAGCATTTCGTATTGGCGACATAAGCACCGTATTTTGTGGTAACGTACCAGTTGGAACCACATCCATATTATTTCTAGGTGGATCGACATTATTTGAAGTGTTGTTGTTCGACATCTCACTCAATTGCCTACCACTTCGTAATCTCATACATGCTTTCACTTCGTTTTAAAACAAATGATAATATTTAGCACTAAACGAGTCCCACCAGGTGTGCCAATTTGTTTATCCAGAAAAATGGTAAACAATCGCTAGTTTCCTTTTTAAAGGTTACTCTTGCGGAATCAACTAGAATATTCCAGACCAAAGTGCTAATTTATGATTTGTTGTGGATTATTAACTAAATGTGACCATATTAACTTAATAAATGATAGAAAATAGACAATAAATGACTTTGAATGTAGTAAACGCGAGATAAAAACCCACTTGAACGTAATAAAGACAAAACAGAATTGATGAAATTGAAGTAAAGACAAAGAAAGAAAAATGACAAGACTTTAACTGAAACAAATGCAAAATAAAAGATGATGAAAACTAAAAATGATATTAAATAGAAAGGGTGTAAATGATTGCATTAAAAGTAAATTGGTACACAAACATACATTTTCAGATTGCACTCGTTTCTCATTTTCAGTGTAGAGATTGAGTTTATCAAAAAGTGTAAAACAATTTGTGGACCCCTAAAACGATCCTATCCTTCCGCTTAAATAGACATTTCCAAAATAACTGCTTCTGACAGTTGTGTAACCCCTTGGTGACACGTGTACTATCATGCACAAGATATCAACAAAACTTCTCCACGTGTCTCAGCATGTAAAACTGCCAACAACTGTCAATTCTCTTTCCCGCCCCTTCGACTTCGACTAACCTTAAAAGCTAGGCTTTTGATACTTACAATTTCTAAAGGTTTGTTTCGACCTAGTGTTGCTAGAGTTTATGCCAAACCTTCTTCGACTAAGCTCCCCTTTCACCTTTCCTCAGTCTTTCTAAATATGGCAAAGTCGAAATATTTTGTAACACCCACCTCCCCCACATGTGCCCCCATCCTTCCAGCAGTCTGGAGGATCTAGTTTTCCAACTCCCACACAGACTGGTCGCACGCACCCCACATCCCCCACATGTGCCCCCATCATTCCAGGAGATCAGAGGATCTAGTTTTCCACCGCCCACACAGGATGATGATCAGGCAGAGGATGAGGATGAGGATGGGGATGATGAGTTGGATGGGAACGATCTTCGAGGGGATGATGATTCGAGTTAGATTCATATCATTGAGGGGAGATTTTTTATTTGGCCCGAAGGAAGCTCGTAAGTTTCTTATTTATCAATTTGTATTTAAGTATACGTTGTCATTTTTAATAACTTTATAATTAATGCTAATTCAATTAATGTTGTTTAGATTCGCACCGAGCCGGAATTCTGCCAAAGTTATAAGTTATATAATTTAGCAGAATTATAAAACATTTCTAAAGACTTTTAAAGATGTTAAGGGCGAAGATAGAGAACATTGGTTTAAGCAATTTCAGGTATAGTTAATTTATTGTTTAAGTTATTGTTATTTAAATGACTTTTTCATTAGAGTTATCTAACTTTTATTCTAATGTCATACAACATTGCAGGAAAAATGTGTGTGGGAACCAATGAAAGAGAAGCGGATTAAAAAAAATTATTATGGAAGAACTTCAAGACAACTTTTTGACATGCTACAATGTGTTAGAAAGCGTTGGGAACTTCATGGCATCCGTCCCAGTTGGATAGGAGAAGAAGTCTTTCAGGAACTTCTTAAATATTGGGAGAGTGATGAATTTCTGGTTAAATCTGAAAATGCAAAGAAGATGAGAGCATCTGAAAAAGGGGTTGCCTTAATGCTATTGGAAGTATAAGCACTGCTGAGCATCTTCGACGCGTGGTAATAATTATTACCACTTTTTAAAGTTATAATTTCATTTAATAATAGATATTATTAATTATAGTTAATTTTATTATTTAGGCTAAGGAATTGAATAGACCACCTCTGATGACCGAGTTGATTGCAAGGACTCAGACAAAGAAAACAGGAGGTTTTGTTGACGAGCGTACACAAAAAGCTATGGTAAGTTATTTAATTTACGTTGTTCATATTTTTTTAATTTATTGGCAACTTTTGTGTCGTGATTTTCATGTGGCATGTGAGAAGTTGTGGCGTGAAAATCATGTGGCAACTAAATTTGAGGCGTGAAAATCACGTGGCTATTTTTCATATATTATTTAAGTCATTTTAATTTTATTTAAATTAGATTTTACTTAATTTTTTTTATATGTGTAGGATGATTATCAGACATTGCTTGTATGATTTTTGAATACTAATCCTCAATATACTCCAAGACCGGGAGAGCCGCTTCATCCGGATGTGGATTTTTATCTTTGGACTGAAGTCATTGGCGGCAAGGGGGTTAACGGGTGTTTTTTTGGTGGTGGAACTTTGGCAGGCACCTTGAGACCAGATGATAGAACTCTATATCAAAGAGTTATTGACGGGGAAGGAGGTTCACGTCCCGTAACTTTGATTCCAAAACAGTGAGAAATTGTAAGACAATTGGCGATAAATAAGGCGAGACGCGATGCGGCGGAACGTGAAGCTGCTTTGAAGGCCCAAATGGAGGCAATGCAGAGTGAGCATCAGCGGCAAATGAAGGTCATGACAAAGAGACAATCTGATATGGAGGCCCAAATGCGACAATTTATGCAATCGTTTGGTGGAAACCAAAATGTGGGTGGTTATGCGCCGACTGATCAGGAGGACGAAAATGATGATGAGTTTCCCGACCCGGACTGATTGTTGATTTAATTTAGTTTTTATTTTGTTGTTACTTTTGATTTTGAATTTGTGTAAAATATTAATTAATATATTAGTTTATTATTTTAGTTTATTATTTGTGTAAAATAATAATTATATTTAGTAATATTTGCTTTATAATTTTAGTTTATTAGTTTATATATTTTAAAATATTTAGTTTATTAATTTAATTTTTATATTTAATATATTTAATTTTTAAATTTAATTTATCAATTTTAATATATATATATATATATATATATATATATATATATATATATATATATATATATATATATATATATATATATATATATATATATATAATTTGATAAAATATAAAAAAACATTAGTGACGTGATTTACATGTCACTAAATAGTGACATGGAAATCACGTTGCAACTATTAAACATCCATAACATATTTTATTTAATAATTTCACTAATTAGTGACGTGATTTATATGTCACTAATTAGTGACATGAAAAACATGTCGCAACTGAAGATGTGAATATCTGGTCCAAATTTAGCGACGTGATTTTCACTTCACTAAATAGTGAAGTGAAAATCACGTCACTACTGAGTTGCCACCTTGCGTCCTCATGCGTACTATTTCACGTCGCAAATTTTGGTTTGTGATGTGTTTTTTTTTGTTTGTGGCGTGATTTTCACGCCGCCTTTTTTTTTTTGTAGTGTGATCTATATTTCGTGAAATTTTAATTTGACTCAATTTTTTTTTAATTTATAAAATGACTCCAAAAACTAACATTAATTTTTTAATACTCTACAAAAAAAAAACTTTGAAAATGAAGGGAGTTTAAATGAAACATTTAAATCTCCTAAAATTTTAAATTTCTTTAATATTTTAAATTGTTTTATTCAAAAACACAATAAAATAAATTGAAAACTCAAACAGAGTCAGTTTCCTTTACTCTTTTCGATATTCAACTTTGAAGTTCAAATTTATTTTCACTCACATGTACAGTTTAAAACCATATAATTTAGAAAGTTATTAGAAATGAGAATCACTATATTCAGCACCCTAATGCATAAACACTACTAATTAATCAACAAGGTGTAAATCAAGTAATTGAATTGTAACTCAAAAGAGTGTGAAAATGAGGTTTAAAATAAAAATTCAAGCTCTAACTAATAATATAATAAAATATAATAAAAATAGTCAATTAACACTATGTTATGGGGAAAATTAAAAAAAAAAATCTTTTAATTTGACCCATAATTTAAATTAGTCATTAAAACAAATAACTTAACACTGTGATTTTTTGAATTTTTAATTTTTTAGAGTAGATTCCGTTGCTAAATAAAACTCTCATCAAGTATATAAATACTCAAATATTGGAAAGTTAATGGTTAAAATAGATAAACAAATTTTGTTAAGTAAATTAGTGTGCAGAAATATCACATATCAGACTACTCAAGTAAAATTTTAGTCACTAGACTATAAAATTAAATGATTAAAAATAATTACAAAATATTATAAATTAAAAATAATAAATGAAAGGTTAAAGTATAGTTTTAATCCCCTATTTTGTCTAATTCAAGAAATTAGTTCTCTTATTTTAAATCCAAACAGTTTTGGTCCCCTATTTTAAATTCAAACAATTTTAGTTTCTCTCATATTTTTTCATAAAAAATCGATGAGATTTTTGTTTTTTAACTTATATTTTATATAAAAAAATTCAGTAATAGATTTATATACGATAATTTGTCATGTTTTACAAGTAATTTATCATTTAAAAAGTAAAAATATTATTAATTTTAAGTGCAAAAGTATGAGAGGGGATCAAAACTATTCAAATCTAAAATAGGGGGCCAAAACTGTTTAAATTTAAAATAGGGGATCAATTTTATAATAAAAAAAATAAGAGGACCAAAACTGTAATTAAGCTTAAATGAAAAGAAGCAATCATGTAATTATACATTTATTACATTTTTTTATAAGCAATTATATATTCAACTTCAAAATATCAGGAGTACTCGAACCCGGATACACAAAAAGATTCCCCTACATTCTTGACTAACATAATCCTCACAGATAATCCAACGGATATTTAAACCATTCATAAAATTACAATTTAACTAATTAGAATCAATCTTAAGCCACCACCAAGAGTGCACCTGATTTTAAAAACCATTTTGTCGATGTCACCCACTTCATTCTTAAAAATAATCTCATTTCTAGTGTTCCAGATGCACTACACTGTTTCTTATTGCTCTTGAAACATTTTGAGAATAAATGATCGAATAAAAATTTATTTAAAATTTTAAGTTGTTTAAATAATATTAAAATATATTAAATTATTAAATTTATTTAAATTAATATTAACTTGTTTAATATTATTTAAACAAATGGTTCCCTTATGAGTTAAAATACGTTAAAATATTTAATTTGTTTAAATTATATTAACCATATAAATATTTTAATTTTAATTTAATTTTTAATAAATGCCAAGTTGATTTTATTTTCATTTCAATATTTTTAAAACTAAATATGTAGTATTATTCATTACAAAAAATAAATATATTCATTTAAAATAAAAATTTAATATTATTTATTTATTCCAAATAATATTATATATTTATTATAAATTTAAAATAATATTCAAATAAATATACTCATGCCACATAAATAGTTAAATAATAATTATTTCAAATAAATATTTTTTAAGAGTACGTGAAAAATTGGTTTAGAGAAGCAAAAGAATAAGGAAGAACTTGAAGGTTAGAGAGTCAGGAAGAACATTCAAAGTAGAAAATTTTGCAGTGCTGCTAGGAGAACTATATAAGGGGGGAGATTTCTTCTTTAATGAGTGTTTAAGCATGAGGGGTAGAATGATGAATCCTTAACCTCCAATGGAATTGAGTGTTGTAATACATGATTCTGATTTTTGTTGTAATAATTGTTGTTGTATACTGAAATTTAGTGTAATTTCGTGTATCATTATCTGTGCATAAATTATGGTTTAGAGTTGTTGATGAAAATATGTCATTGTTGATGTTTGAAGGTTTATGCATCATCTTGATATGAAGAATTTTTATGCTAGATGTGTTAAATAAGTGAAATAACATGTAGTAATTGATGCATGATCGTTTAGTTAATTTTCTAGACTGATTGGGGTTATTAGAATAAAAAACCAGAGCTCCCATAAGGCTCCAATGGCAGAAAACACGTTTCTACATTTATGAAGAAGGTGACAAGCATCATCTGCGTGACAACCAGGTCGTCATACGCCTTTAGGTTGAAGATGGGTGTCATCGCCATGATGGGTGAGGCGTCATGGAACCCAGACTCAGTTGTGGAGTCGGTTGTCACATAAGTGACATTTTGATATTTTTGAGTCAATGACGGGTGTCATCGTTGTGCCGAGAGCCCTTCATGCACCCAGAACGAGCGTAATGTGCTGTGGTGCATGGAATTGAATTCTGATTCCAATTTTTGCTGTTGTGGGATGATTCTAAGTTTCGTTGGGTACTGTTGTGTGCCTATGATTGACTATTGGTAATGCTTAATTAATTTTAACATGATTTAAATGATGAATTATGTTGTGTGGTGCAAATGATGAATGTTATGATGATACTTGTTGTGATTAAATGTTGTTGTATGTTGATATGTTTGTCTATCATGATTGTGTGTTGGTATTATCGATGTTCTACATGGTCAAAAAAAGGGACATATGTGCATGTGTTTAAGTGCATGTTGTAGAGTTACGCATTCATGGTGTACGAAATTCAGTTCAACTTCGTTGTGCTTTGGTCCTATAGTGGAGATCGTGAGTGAGTAGTTGGTTCTAGTGGAAATCAGTGAAGCGTTACCTATGGTGATGGTAGTGATTTTGGTGTGCTCTATTTTTAGAGAGGGAATCGGGAGCGAGATGAACCTGAGTGTTCATATTGGTACCACATGCATATTGAGTTAGTTGTTGAGTACATTTGCATTAGTATTTCATTTGTAAATGATCATTAGTGATGTGTTGTTTGGATGAGAATACTTGATGTGTTGATATTGTTATGATTAGCATGTGTACTTGTGTTATGTGATATTCTACCTTTACTTGTTTACACTGCTAAATTATGGAAGTGTATTCTCACCCCCTTTGCTTTAATGTTGTCCACCATGGACATCTTGCAGATAACCAGGATTAAAAGTTGTTGCCGTGAGTGGAAGATAGTTCGTTGGAGTTATTTTCGTTTAGTTTCATTATTATTCTAGAAGTTATACTCTGTTTATGTAAAATCGGGGTTGGGAACATCTATTTTTGCTTATTGTGATTTCGTTGAAGTTTTATACCATGTTTGTTGAAAAAATTGAAATTTGAACAATACAACTCTATTTTAATTATGTCATGAAAGTTATATTGTTATGAGACTAAATTATGGAGTCGCTATGTGTTTATTACTTGTTTTGGTGATGATTTTGCCACAATGAGCCTAATGAATGGTGAGCGCATGATGATAGGTGTTGTATGTTCTTTATTATTATAATGCGTGTTCCTAAATATTTTCTAATTGTTGAAGAGTTGTTGCCGTGACACCTTAAACTGTCGAGTAATTCTTTAAAAATAAGTTTCGGGATTTAGGGTGTTACAGTACTCATATTTATTTATTAATATTTAAAAATGATAATGTAATAAATTGGGTATATGGAATTACTTTTCACATGAGATCAGTGACACTCACTTGGTAAGACAATTTGGCGTATGTTTCGACAAATTTTGGTTCATTGGAGTTGGAAAAGGACGAATTCACGCTGTCATGGTTTCCGGTATGTTTGATTGAGATCAAATGGTCTATATTATAAAATCAGTATTTTTTTTACTATTTTAAAAATTCAAAACTGTATTAAATTTGCGTTGTCCAATCTTAATCAAACGACTATAAATGTTGTGATTGCGTGGATATGATAAATACCGACTGCAGCAAATCCAATTTCATGTTTCTACTGCCTATGGGATCAAACAAACTTGAACCATTTTAGTTTGTATTTGTTTAAACATTTTTAATGGTTTATAATAAGGAAGTAATATAGTAACAGTTTTGGAATAGATAACAATGGTTTATTAATAGCATAACCTAACATATGACTTTGAATAACATCTTCATTTCATATAGAAATGAAGTGGAAAATCCAATTTCATTTTATTCTCAAAACTTGTAACTAGAAAGCATTTAGCCTAAGTCATAAGCAATTCTTTTTACTAATGTTGAAATTTAGTGCTAAGCTTACTAAAGAAATTGAAAATTTTAAAAAGAAACATCAAAGATTTTAAAAGTTATATTAAATTATTAAAAAATGAAATATTTGGAAATGAATTAACTGATTTTAGAAGGCAATTGTTAAAATGACAACCATTACATGCAAGTTAAATGCTTAAAAGTAATTTTTTCAAGGGATAATAGGTATTTATCCCCCTGTCATATAGCGAGATTCGATTTACCCCCCTATTAATATTTTTTTTTGGATTACCCCCCTGTATTTTTAGCGTACCCCCCTAAACATGTAAAAAACAGTGAAAAACCAGGGGGGTAAATCAAAAAAACAAGTTTACAGGGGGGGTCCTAGGGGGGTAAATCATAGAACTTTTCATATTTCAAGGGGGTAATCAAAAAAAAAAATTAATAGGGAGTAAATCGAATCTCGCCTATATGGAAGGGGGAAAATACCTATTATCCCTTTTTTCAATTTGAAGGTTGTTTATGATAAATCCATTATCATTCCCTATGATAGTCAAACGGCTATCCACATAGCCAAAAATTCAACGGCTATAACAAAAAAATTCAGTGCTCTACAAATAAGTTAAACACATTGAAAACATATTCAAGTTGACTTCCATTTTGACCAGAATGAAATTTTAAAACAATATTTTTCCGCTCTATGTTTTTACTACTATTCATCTCACGGATATTTTTACAAAAGCATTGAGGAAACCACAATTTGAATTTTCTCTTGGCATGCTGGGCATTTCAAATCTCCATTCTTATAATTTAGGCAAATCCAATTCTTTTTTCTAATATAGTTATTCACAGACTGCATTGTAATTAGCAGGATTGTCCAAAAATCCATGAAACTGAATCAAACCATAAAACCAAACTGAACTATCGTTAAATAAATTAACTATTTTCTTTAGTTAATGAACCAAATCATAATTTATGAAACAACTTAATAACCAAACTGAACCGTAATTAACCGAACTAAAACCAATAGAACCGAACTGTAATTGTTAATGATATGATATTATATATTGCGTCACTATATTGGTGATGTTATTGTTGTTAACAATAGTGAACATATTGTAACATAGAGAGGAAGAAAGACCTTTAAATTAGGGTTTCAATAGAATGGACAAAACCATCTGTAGAATAAGGGTCAACCAAAGTATAAATATTAAAAGTTGGGAAAGACCGAACTACCCTTATAAAGGTACAATAAAATAATAATATAATAATAATAATAACTAACATCTCCTCTCAAACTCAAGATGCATTCGCATAGAGCATCGAGAGTTTGTCCATTAAAAAACAAAAACGTTTAATGGAATGCGTCTTCGTAAACAAGTCAGCAATCTGTAAAGTGGATGAGGCAAACAGTAGAGTAATTGTCCCATGCTGAAGATGATGACAGGTGAAGTGACAATCAATCTCAATATGTTTTGTACGCTTATGAAATACTGAGTTGTGGGCAATTTGAGTGACACTTTTGTTATCACAATACATAGGTGTTGGTTCAAAAAGAATGACACCCATATGAGAAAGTAACCAACGCAACCAAACTATTTCAGTAGTGGTGGATGCCATAGCACGATACTCAGCTTCTGTAGAAGAACAAGAGATGATATCTTGTTTCTTACTCTTCCAAGAAATAAGAGAGTCTCTAAGTAAGATACAAAACCTTGTGGTAGACTTACGATCTGTGGAGTCTCCAACCCAATCAGCGTCAGAATAAGCACGTAGTTCTAAGGAGGAGGACTCTGAAACTAGGTTCCCCGAAGATAATGACATATGCAAAGAACAATTGCCCAATGCACCATAGTAGGGGACACAACAAACTGGCTAACAATATGAACATCATAAGCAATATCTAGTTTAGTAATCGTAAGGTGCACCAAGCTGCCAACTAAAGTACCATGTAATGTGGGATCTGGCAGAGGGACACCGTCAGAGGGAGCATATTTCACATTCAACTCAAGAGGATTATCTGCTACTCTAGTATCAGAAATGTGAGTATGTTCAAGAATGTTGCCAATGTACTTGGATTAAGAGAGAAGGTATCCTCTAAGAGAGTATGCAACTTCAATACCCAAGTAGTAGCGAAGAGTGCCTAAATCCTTCATCTCAAACTGTTTGGTTAACTGTAGCTTTAAATCATTAATTCCATCCATATTATCACCTATAATAATCATATCATCAACATATAATGAGATTAAAATACGACCATGATAAGTGGTCTTGACAAACAAAGAAAAATCATGATCACTAGAGTGAAAACCAATAGATGTAATAACTGTGGTAAACTTCTCAAACCAAGCTTGTGGAACTTGTTTCAAACCATATAATGCATGCTTCAACTTACATACTTCCCCTTGGTTATGAGAAACACCTTGTGGGGGTACCAAATAAACTTCTTCTTGAAGATCACCGTTTAGAAATGCATTTTTAACATTTATTTGAGAAATATGCCACTGAAGAACAGATGCAACTGTAATAAGAGTGCGAAATGTAGTCATCTTAGCCACATGAGCAAAAGTTTCTTCATAATCCATATCGTATTTTTGAGAGAATCCCTTAGCAACAAGCCGCGCTTTATAGCGCTCAAATGACCCATCGGACTTAGTTTTGATCTTGTATATCCAATGAGGTCCAATAGCACGTTTTCCAAGAGGAAGAGGTGCTAATTTCCATGTATCTGTTTTATGCAAAGCAGAAAGTTCTTCTGCCATAGCCTGTTGCCAAAGAGAATCAAGAATAGCCTCTTTATAGGAAAAGGGCTCATACAAAATGTGGATAGAGGTTAAAAAAGAAGCAAAAGAAGAAGAGTAAGTGGAATAGACAAAATCAGGAAATTGAGTAGACTTACGGTCATGAGAGGGATAACGCAGAGGAGAATGATCAACAGTCGTAAGAGGTTCTTGGGTAGTCGTGGGGACAAGAGGGATGTCAGTATATGGAGTATCAGTAATATCAGTCTTGCAATTCTCAAAACTACAATCACTAGAAATATTATCATTATGATGAAAAGGATCGATATGAGTGAGTTTTGAATGGTTAATTACATAAGAATCAGAAGAAATAGAGTAAAAAGGAATGTGTTCAAGGAAAACAACATGACGAGAAACATACAATTTCCTTGCACCAGGATCATAACAACGATAAACCTTTTGACCATCCCCATAACCAATAAAAATGTATATAGCAGAACGAGAAGATAACTTACTACGTTCTAATTAGGGGCGAAGAACAAAACAAGTAGAACCAAACACTTTTAAAGATGAATAATCATGGATAGAGTTATACATTTTTTCAAAGGGAGACAAACCTGATGTGACAGACAATAGGAATCTATTAATAACATGAACAACAATAGGAACTGCTTCCCCCCAAAATTCCCTAGGAACCGAAGCAGACAACAAAAAGGAGCGAGCTGTCTCAATAATGTGACTATGTTTCCTTTCAGCAACTCCATTCTGTTGAGGTGTATTAGTACAACATGTTTGATGAATTGTACCATCAAAAGCAAGCAATTCAGAAAATTTATTAGAGGTATATTCACCACCTAAATCACAATGGAAACACTTTATAACAACATTATGACGAGTCTTAACCATAGCACGAAACATACAATAAATGTCAAAAAAAATTGAAAGATTTTTCATAAGATAAACCCAACAATAACGAGTATAGTCATCAATAAACAAAACATAACATCTAGATCCACCCTTAGTAAGAAGCGGTGATGGACCCCATACATCCGAGTGAACTAAGTCAAAAGGTGTATATGAAATAGAAACACTTTTACTAAATGGTAAAGCTGAAAATTTAGCAAGTTTACAACCACAACAATCTGAGATATCACTGGTTTGTAACTTTCCTAAAGCTCCAGTAGAAGCCAAATACTTTAATCTAGAAGTAGAGACATGTCCAAGATGCTAATGCCATAAGTAAAAACTAGAAGGCGAAGAATTCAAACGAAAAGAGGATAATAAATCAGTTGTGGAAGTAGAGGTTGAGGTTGCAGTATCTGGAACTCTCAACTCATCCAAAGCATAAAGTCTCCCTTGTCTACGGCATGTCCCAATCAGCCTCCCGGAATAAGGATCCTACACATAACAAGAAGTGGAAGAAAACATAACTGAATAACCAGAATCACACAATTGACTAATAGAAGCAAGACTTAAAGTCAGGTTAAGAATATAATAAACATCAGAAAATGACAAATTAGGTGAGGAGATAGAACCAATGCCTACTAATGGCATATGAGTGCCATCAGCAGTCGTAACCGACATATATGGTGTAGCATTCAAAGACACAAATGATTTAGCATCATATGACATATGGTGCGATGCTCTAGAGTCTAGAATCTAAATGGAAGAAGATATACCAGAAAAAACTAGAAGAGTTCAAACCTTTAGTAGATGAGGAAGACATGGCACGTGACTGAGTGGAAAAAAGCTTTTGAACATGCTCTGAAAAATTAGGTATTTGAGAAGTAATCTCATATGGATATGCATGATCAGAACCAAAACCAGAACCAATGGTAGTAGGAGTAGCAGCAGCAACTTTGGAAGATGGACTCTTGAAAATTTTTCTTATTTGCTTTCAACAATCTGAGACATTGTGCTTTCCAATGACCTTTCTCCTTACAAAAAGCACATTCATCACTAAGCCCAACCCTACCTTGAGGTTTTATATTGTGAAATGGAGCAGCAAAAACAAACGGAGGAGTGGATAGAACTCCTTTTTCCTGGAATCAAATTTGAGTGGGACTTGACTCTAATTTCTTCTTCCAACAATTCATTAAAAACTGAATCAACACTAGGGAGAAGATTACGATGCAGAATACCCCCACGAAGTCCCTCAAAATCGTCCCTAAGTGCCATCAGAAATTGAACCAAACATTGCTCTTCTCTTTGATTAGTGTATGCTTTGACAACTTTCAACTCAGTCGATTCCATAAGAGTCAATTGATCCCACAAATTATTCATAGCTGAATAGAATTCCTGAATGGTCATATTATTCTGTTTGAGAGCTCTAATATCACTCTCCAGCTGGTACCGTTTTGCAAAGTTAGATTGAGCATACAAACGTTTCAAATGATCCCAAATCTCCTTAGCAGTATCATATTTTGCTAGTTGCACACCTATTAACTAAGAAACATAATTGTTGATCCAAGTAAGTATCTTAGAATTACTAACATCCCATGTTTCCAACTCTTTTGCATATTTTGCTTCATCCTTTTTATCTGTAGGTTTAACGGAGGTTCCATAAACATATTTCCACATCCTTTTTCCTTTTTAAATTTTTTTCATTATGTAATTCCAATAAGAGTAATTTTTTCGATTGAGTTGTACACTAACAGACGGAAGGAAATCATCTTTATCAAAACTCATTGTAATCAAATCACAATTGAGCAAAGTAACAAATAAATTGTCACTCATATTCAATCAATGATGTAAATTCAATTTTATAATTAGCAATGTAACATCTCTCTCGAAATGCAACAAGTGGCGTGGTGGTATTGGAATATAATGAGACAAATCATTTGTGGTCGAAAGTATGGAATAAGGCGATACCTTTAAAAGTGTCATGCTTGGTATGGAGATTGCTTCAAAATAGAATACCGACAAAAGTTAATTTAGTTAAGAGGGGTATTAGATCAAGACCAAATAGATTGCATCGGAGGGTGCGGGAGGGAGGAGTCGGTCTCTCACTTATTTTTTGAGTGCCCATTTTTTGCAGGTGTTTGGAGTGTTATTTGCAAGTGGTTAGGAGTGAAGGCAGTTCTACACAATGAGGGGTGGCAGCATCTGAAATATTTTGAGAATTTATTGGGCAATGTTAGGTCGCGAACCTTGAAAATGTTTGTAATATGGTGCGCCGCAGTGTGGAGTATTTGGAAGCGCAGGAACGATAGCATTTTTCGCAACAAGGAAATTCGTATAAACAAAATTATAGGAGAGGCAAAAATTTCGGCGTGGAAGTGGCTCAGAATAAAAGCAAATCTAATTTCGGATGATTTAGCTTTGTGGTGCACGAATCCCTTAACCTGTCTAGGTGTCCGGTGAATAAATATTTTGTTCGGCACTGTGTTGGTTGTTGTCTTCGTCTTTGATGGCTGGTTGTATTGTAGATTTTGTTTACTAGAGATTGGCGATTGCAGCTGAATAGGACGTCTTGTGTTCAATTAGTTCTTGATTCGGAATTTTCGTCTTCAAATTGCTCAGCCTGTGCAGTTCGAACATGATAGGCTTTGGCGGAGTGGTGCGATTGAGGGGCTACTTCTCTTGGATTCCCACATGTGGAGTAGGTTGGGCTTAACGTGTTTTTCAATAGAAAAAGAAGACTTTTGATGTGAGCCCTTGAGGAATGCTATGCCATGCTTCTGTTGCCGTTAATATGCAGTATTTACTAATCCATAATTCATGTATCGTTTGAAAGTAACTATCATTCTTCATTTATGTTCTGGTGTTTTATGTTCTGGTGTATTATGTTCTGGTGTGCTTATGATCTTGTGTTTTTTAGACTGGGCATGTATCATAAGTTTATGTTTCTTGGGCATTGCTTATGCCTATTATTAATAAATTTCATTTTGGCTTTTCCAAAAAAAAATTGTGTCGCACAAGAATCTGGTTCAAGTGGAAAACCAATTAACTGTATATACCTTTTAGCTACCATGGAAACTCCCCTGACGTCATCAAAACATGAACATTTTTTTTTAGCAAAACAAAATTAACTCATATCATTAGCAAGCAAATGTTCAATACAAGGAGGACTCATATTAAAGAAACTACGCCTAGTCCAAGAATCGGCCGCCCTAGCTAAAGCGTGAGCCACCGAATTCGCTTGGCGTTTAACAAACTTGACCTCAAAGTTGGGAAAATGTAACAACAAACTGCGAATAGCTGAAATAATAGAACTAAATTCGGAAAAACCATTAAAATCCGACCGAATGGCTTGAGTCGTAACTTGAGAATCACTCTCGAAGATGACATTCACCAGATGCAAGTCAATAGCACTAAGAATGGCTTCTTTGAGGGCCAAAGCTTCCGCTTCCAAAATAGGGTAGGAACCAAAATCCCAAGCAGCCCCACCATAGATAAAAACCCCCATATTATTACGGAAACACCAGCCCCTATTCGTAGTTCCCCGTCTAGTATTAAAACCTGCGTCAACATTGCATTTTAGGCTACCCTCCATAGGCGGGCTCCAACTCAGAGAGTGTGAATGCTCATGTTCCCGGGAAGTATTTTCCTGCGCTACAAACCACTCTTGCCAACTACAAAAAGCATGCAAACCAAGCTTAGAACAATCCTCACTCTCATTATTCCAAATCATATTATTGCGGTTACGCCATAAAATATCAATCATAACCGCAAATCTCCCCGCCAGCATACTATCCTCCCGTCCACAGATATCCATAATCAAAGAAAAGATATCATCATGATAATTAATAATACGGGGAGCAATAATATTAGACAAACCTGTCGTATGCCAACACTGATTAGTAACCGAACATCCGAAGAAGACATGCCACGAGTCCTCCACTTGATAATGACAAAAGGGACATGTGGCCGGACAAGGAACGTGATACTGAATTAACCTTCTTCTAGTGGGGAGACAATCTCTACAAATTCTCCAAATGAGATGCTTAACTCTAGGAGGTGCCTTAATGTTCCATAAATTAGTCCAGGCACCTTCAACACGATTGAAACCTCGGGCACCAAACTCCTTTATCCACAATCTATATCCCGACCGCACACTGTAACAACCATCTTTCTCCGCTTTCCAAATCCATTTGTCTTCCACAACATCCTCCACTAACGGAGTTCGGAGAATATCCTCCGCAGTCCCACCATCAAACACATTCGAGATAAGCTGACCATTCCAATATTTACCAGTTGGTAACATGAGATCTGATGCCGCCATATTATACACATTTTGTTGCTGGGGCCCTCCCACCATTCCTTCGTTCCTCCCTCGGATCCACGGTGCCCCCATAACTGGAATGTTCCTCCCATCACCAATACTCCACCTACATCCAAGAGTTAACAGATCCCTAGCTTGCCAAATGCTCCTCCACACAAAACTAGGATTAGACCCGATAGGAGCATCCAAGAAAGCCGAATGAGGAAAATACCGAGCTTTATAAATTCTTGAGACTAGAGAATGCGGATTAGACAAGAAATGCCACCCTCTCTTTGCCACCATAGCAAGATTAAAAGTTCTAAGGTCCCGAAAGCCTATACCTCCCTCCTCCTTTGATCCCGTCAAATTCCCCCACTTCATCCAACGGATACCATTTTGATTACTATCACCACCCCACCAAAAAGAATTAAGCATTTTCTCAATGTCACTCACCATTCCTTCAAGAAGAATAAAAAGACTCATGATGTAAGACGGGATGGCTTGAAGTACCGATTTTATCATAACTTCTTTTCCAGCTTTAGAGATCGGTCTCCCCCTCCACGAATTAATCTTCTTCCAAATTCGATCCTTCACATAACCAAACGCAGCCTTCTTACTACGTCATATAAGAGACGGAAGACCCAGATAGGTGCCCATGCCAAGAACATCACGAACCCCCATAATGTTGGCCAGATCCTCCTGAGCAGATAAACTGATATTCCTACTGAAGAAAACCTCAGATTTAGAGAGATTTATATCCTGCCCGGAAGCAGCAGCATACAAATTTAGGATCTCCATGATATTATGAACTTCAGTGATATTAGCCCTGCAAAACAGAAAACAATCGTCAGCAAAAAGCAAATGAGACACACTAGGTGCTCCTCTGCAAATCTGAACTCCATGGATATCCCCACGAGCGACAGCTCCTCTAATAAGTGCCGATAAACCTTCCGTGATAAGAATAAAAAGGTAAGGGGAAAGGGGATCCCCTTGCCTTAACCCTCTTCCTGGCTGAATAGGACCAACACTATCTGCATTCACAAGCACCGAATAATTCACTGACGTGACACACATCATCATCAAACGAACCCAATTCTCCGCAAAACCCAAACGATACAACATACCGCGTAGAAAACCCCAGTCGACACGGTCATAAGCTTTACTGATATCAATCTTTAGGGCCAGTTGAGCATTATTCCCCGTAGTCCGACGCTTAAGCGCATGAATAACTTCAAACGCAATCATGGCATTATCAAGGATGGATCTCCCCTCCACAAAGGCAGATTGTTCCTCCCCAATACACTTAGATAAACACTTCTTCAATCGATTAGCAAGAAGTTTAGAAACAACTTTATAGACCACATTGCACAATGAGATTGGGCGCAAATCCTTCATGCTCTTCGGGTTACCGCATTTAGGGATAAGGCAAATATTTGTTTCATTAAGCTTCTCTGGAAAGAAACCTCTAGTCAACCAAAACTTAGCTTCGCGAAAAATATCATCTCCACAAGTATCCCAGAAATTTTGATAAAAAGCCGGATTAAACCCATCTGGCCCCGGAGACTTATCAGGGTGCATTTGCATAACAGCATGATAAACCTCCTCCTTCAGTATAGGAGCTAGGAGGAAGTCATTATCACTGGCAGAAATAACAGTAGGAATCAAATCCAAGACCGGCTCATACACACCTACTGTAGCAACAAATAACGAATCGAAATACCGCTTCGCAATACCACATAAACCATCCTGATCCCGGACCTCTTCTCCCCCACCTTCTGTAAGATTCTTTATACGCTGAAAATTACGGCGTACTGTTGCGGACCGGTGGAAGAATTTTGTATTAAGACCCCCCTCCCGCAGCCAATGTGTCTTCCCCCTCTGCCGCAGTATGTATTTTCCCGGATAAGTATATTGTTGTAATCATTATGAGCCTCCATATAATACCCAACAGCCACCGGGTCTTTATCTCCTCGAAAACGATCCAAGATACCTTCCAGACGGTCTTTCTCCTCCCTGTTATGTCTCAACCGCTGCCTATTCCATCTTTCAAGTTCACCAGCACACTCAGTAAGTTTCATAACAACAGTATGTTGGTTCTCAGTACCCCAACTATCACGCACCACCTCCTTAACACCTTCTTCCTTTAACCACCAATTTTCGAACCTGAAAGTTCTACGATTACGACACCTTTGCCACAGATCACAATTGAGTAAGATGGGACTGTGATCCGAGTGCGTAGCAATAAGATTTTGAAGCTTTGCGGAAGGAAATAATTGCAGCCACGACGAAACGACAAGGGCCCTGTCTAACCGTTCCTTAATCATGTGCGGCGCACCGCGACTTTTTGTCCATGTGAAAGGATGTCCCTCCAACGGGATATCAGTAAGGTCACAATCTCCTACAACCTCTTGAAAACCTGTGCACATCCAACTGGGGTGAGGATGCAAACCTTGCTTATCATTTTGAGACAACAAGTCGTTAAAGTCACCCAAAATGCACCATGGCAGCTGCGACATCCCATGTAACTCCCTAATCATACTCCACGCCATCCTTCGTTTACTACGTTCCGGGAACCCGTAATAGCATGTAAGCCTCCATTCTCCCCTCACATCATCTTGCACCAACAAATTAATAAAGTTTCTGCTGAAATTTAAAACACTACACTTCATACTATTATTCCACAAAACAGCAATTCCGCCGCTCCTTCCCACCACATCCACCGCTAAACAAGATTCATATTTTAACGAAACACGAATGCGTTCCAATTTACGAGAGTCAGCTAAAGTTTCAGAGAGAAAAATAATGTCCGGTCTGTGACGATGAGCCAAAGTACGTAAGTTCGGAATTGCTCTCGGGTTGCTCACACCCCGGCAATTCCAGCTGAGTATCTTCATTAGTCCCGACAGTCCTGGCTGCCAGGACTTGCCGATAAAAAATGCTGGACCTCCTTGTTCAAGTCTTCCACCTCACCACCATTCATCTCTCTTCTCCTCTTCTTTTCTGTTGGCACACCATCAGAGGGCGCACCCTGGGTCTTAGGAGGAAGGCTGCTATCCGTGCATGGGTTGAAAGGAAGGTTGGGAGGGATAATGGTTTTGGACGTGAGATTGCTGAGGCTACTGGATTTACGTGGCTTGGTAATTTGGCTTCTGGTTTGGGATAGCTTGGTTTTAAACTTAACAGGTTTTGGGTTGAGAGAGGAAAAAAGCAAGTTTGTCTCTTGCTGCAAGTTTGGTGTGGGACCGTGATTGGATAAATCATGTTTGGATGGGGAAGTACTATTAGCAACAACACTAGTAGGCAACAACAGAGTTCTCGCGGGTTCAGTATTATTGGTAAAAGGCGTTTTTGAAATAAAAGGGCTAGTGGACAAACGGTCTAAGGTACTAAAAGTTGAGTTGTGTGGGCCAGGTTGGACAAACATGACTTCATGGGAATTATTATTGGCTGAAGAGATAAGATTTGTGTGAGATTGTAACGTGGGGGACCACAAGACAGGTGGGGTCAGGACCGAAAGATTTGATTGGGAGGTTATCAAGGAATTGTCGGGGACATGTTCAGGTAAGCAATGACTGTGGTTTGAATGCACCATAATTTCCTTCCTGACAGAATTAATGAGCAATGATTGGCACGGATTCACATTAAGTGCTGATGGCAAGACGTTGCATGAGGGTGGGGCCCCCGAACCACACGCAACACTTCCACTCTCTCCTTCAGGTGAGTGTATCTCACGCGCCATATCACAGCCAGGTGCCCCTACAGGATGAACAGCCTCCACGCCCTCTTCCTTTAGCCACCGCGAGGACCCACCAACAAACCTTCTGTTAAAAACGCACCTCTGAGTTCAATATAAATTTAGCAACGTAAAAAAAACCGTCAAACACCAATGAATCAAACATTAAACAAGAGATCACATATAACAAATAAAAACTCTTAGGTTTTATTGAGATGATATCCCCTTATTAATTATTCCCTCCGTTTTTATTATGAGACGTTTTAGATTTTTGACACAGATTAAAAAAAAATTGTTATATGAAAATGAGAAATTATGAAGGTTTTTATAAAATTATCCTTCATTAATGACATGTGAAAAATAAATTTATATAATTGAAAGGAGAGAGAATAATAAATATTTAAGAATATAATAGGAAAAATAACATTAATTATTCATTGGAATTGTAAAGCAACTTATATTTAAATATAATTTTTTCCAAAACGACTTATAATAGAAAACGAAGGGAGTTGTTGACAGTGTAAAACTATTTTATATTAATGCATTTCCTTTTTTCTCTTTAAATTATAAAAATTATTTAAATAAAAAAATTAAAATTTATTTAACAGTTAATAAATAAATTTAAATTCTAAATTTTGCATGTTAGTCATTTTGAAATAATAGAGTATAAATTATTTATTTTAATTTAAGTATGATTTTTTTTCAAATTTTTATTTAAAAATAATTTTGATAATTAATTATAATTGTGTATAAGTTTTTAAAATAATATTTATTGTAAAAATAAAATAACTGTTTTAATTAATATTTAATTATCATTTAATTATATAATTTTATAATCAATTATATAAAAAACATGCTTATAGAAAAATGCTAAAATTAAAAGTCTAAAATAATTTATTATTTAAAAAATTAAAAAATATAATAGTCCAATTCATCTAAAATGATTTTTTTTTTTTTAAATTATTCACTAAGGTATAGTTCAGAATTCAAATTAATATTGTTCAGAATTTAAAATCAGGATACCGAATCAATAGTTTGGTTCAATTCAATTATGAACAAATTAAAACGGTTTAATTCAATTTGAATAAATTTTTATAATAGTTTGGTTTAGTTCAATTCGATTCAATTGTTTTACAAAACTGTTCGTTGAATAACCTTAGTAATTAAGCTCATGTATATAATAGTAATAATTGTAATAACATAAGCACAATTTTAAGAGGAATCATAGGTGCCATTCTTGTATATAAACTATAGTGACAACTTGAACCGATTTTTAAGAAACTATCAAAATGGCCTTAAAGTTGGGAGCAAAGAGCCTATAAAGTCTAGCTACATACTTGTTAAGGATATTATTGATAGAAAAACCAATTGTTAGAAGTGCCGTACTAAGCTAAATTAAACTATTGGAGATTAGAAATAATAGTTTTATTTTTTACCTGATGGAGTTAAGATAATTAACAGAAGCTTGTTAGACATGGAAACATAGTTTTAAATTGTTGTTACAGTTATATGCAATTTAAAACTCTAAATTGTTTGGAATATTACAATTCTTTATATTGTTGCAATTGTGATCATCTAAAAACTCTAAATTGTTACAATTTTAAATTATTTTGAAATAGTATTTGAATGAGATGGTAAATAGATGGTAAGAGTTTCTCTTTTATTAACTAGAAATTTAATTTTAAGGTTGAATCTGGTCTTCAACCTACAATAATATCATATCTATCGAGAGAGTTTTGTCGTTTATTGTGAACCTTCAGAGAGATAGTCACTGCAGTAGCGTAAAAAAAAAAAACTGATTTATAAAAAAATTTGGTCTAATCTAAAACTAAACTAAACTGAGTATTTAATAGAGTAGTTAATATATGATAACCCTTTTTGCATGTTTCAAAAAAGTCTAAAACTTACAACTATATATCAAATAAAAAAGTCCAAGATATCATTAAGCTTTCATATAAGAACAAAAAAATTACTTTGACATCTCTTTTGTCTAGTTTATGAGAGAAACAATTATGTCTAGCTAGTTTGGCACTCTTTTTCATTAGACCCCTATTTTAAATCTATCATATATGTGATCAAAAAAAAATTCCAACGTATCGGTAATGGCACTCTTTTTCATCATACTTCTATTTTAAAGTTTTGAAGAGGTTGGAACAAATGAACTTTATAAAAACCATTCTTCACCAACACTTCTTTGCATATATAGAACCACCCTAACATTAATTCCTTCCGCAATGGAACTAAAATCATCAATTTCAGTCTTAACCCTCTCCTTACTCTTGTTAGCTCTAGCAAATTCTTCAAAGGCTGGCAATATTGTTATCTACTGGGGCCAAAATGGTAATGAAGGCACCTTAGCCGAAACTTGTGCCACAAGCAACTATAAATACGTGATCTTAGCCTTCTTACCAACCTTTGTCTTACCAACCCAAACTCCAATGATTAACTTAGCAGGTCATTGTGTTCCACAAAGTACCAATAGTTGCATTGCCTTATCCTCGGACATCAAATTCTGTCAATCTAAAGGAATCAAAGTATTGTTGTCTTTAAGAGGAGACAAAGGTAGCTACCCACTTGAATCCACACAAGATGCAAGCCTTGTAGCAACTTACCTTTGGAACAACTACTTAAACGGAAACTAATCTTCTCGTCCTCTTGGTCCCGCTGTTCTTGATGGCATCGACTTTGACATCGAAGGAGGATCGTCAAACCAACATTGGAGTGATCTTGCCAGGTTCCTTAAAGGGTATAATAGGAAAAAAGTTTATATAACCGCAGCTCCTCAGTGTCCGTTTCCTGATGCTTGGTTAGGAAATGCTCTTACATCAGGACTTTTTGATTATGTTTGGGTACAATTCTATAATAATCCTTCTTGTCAATACAATTTTGGCGAAATTAGCAACTTCGAAGATTCATGGAAGAAGTGGACATTAGATATACCGGTAAAGAAAATATTTTTGGGGTTACCGGCTTCTATAGATGCGGCAGGGAGTGGATTTATACCTGTTGATAATCTTACTTCAATTGTGCTGCCAGCTATTAAAGGTTCGGCTAAATATGGGGGTGTGATGTTGTGGTCTAGGTACTATGATGTTCTAAGTGGTTATAGTTCTTCTATTAAAAACTATGTTTGAAATCTATTTGCTTGAACATGTTTGTGAATGTAAATTATATATGTATAATTTAGTGGAAGATTTTAAATTGTGAATGTGTTCATGGATCGATGTAGTTATGATTGCCACGTTAACATTGCGGTTGCTGCAATACATATTACAGTGTTGCAAATGCATTGTGTGTTATGTGCTTCTTAAGAAACATGATCTTACCTAGGCGCAAATGTGCTTCAACAAGTTTTTTCCACTGAAAATTAAACGACGTGGAGTTTGTTTTAAAAAGGGATGTGTTGATAGTTTTCCTTAAAAAAAGGAGGTGTTAATAGTTACAACAATATTTAAAGCCTAGAAGCACTTTGGTCCACAGTGGTTAAGGGCGGAAATTTAGAGAATTATACATGCCACTTCTCAAATTATACATGCCACCCTCCAACTTTTTTTTATTTCAATTTTACTCCTATTGAGATATAAAAAATTTTCAGACGAAATTTTCGGCACACCCTGTAACACCCTATTTTTATTAGATTTTAATTAATTAGGATATTTGATATTTGATAATTGTTTGTGTGTTTTATTTAATAATTATTGAGGGATAATTATTTAATTGGGTGGTAATATGTGATTTAGCGCAATTAATAAATAGTAGAATTATATTAGAAATTAGCTAAATGGGCTTAGTTGAGTGAGAAAGAGTATTGAGTGGGTTAAGCCCAATGGGATAATGAGAGTTAAGAGAGAACTTTGTGTCATAACCTAATTAGAAAGAAAATAGGAGAAAGATAAAAAGGAGAGAAGAAGAACATAGAAGAGAAGAAGAGGAGATTGGTAAATTTCATCAAGAGGGTGGATTAAGAGTTAAAGGTAAAGGGTTAGAATATAAATTCTTGTAGAATCTATGATTGGGTAATGTGGTATGTGTTAGAAAATGAGATTTCAATTTAGTTATTTTCATAATTCATGAGATTTGTGTTGTTTATGCTTATAACAGGTAGAAATAACATGTAATAATGATTCCTTACTTGATTCTATGGATGGGTTTTGATTTATAACATGTTTGATGAAAAGAATGTGAAAACCTAACTTTTGGGATTTGGGTGAAATTCATAGATTTGCACGATTAATGAAGTTTTGATGAATATAATGATACATATGAGTTATATGTGTGAGATGTGTGTGAAATTTGTGTGCAAAGAATGGACAGAGTTGTGAATTGAGTGATGAAATGAAAAGAGGGAACTGTGTTGACTTCACACAGAAAATTCATTCTGCGCTGTGTTCGCGACGCGAACAATGGTGGCGGCGCGAACTGAATGAATTCTGGGTTGACTTGGTTCTGCCTTGTACTTCGCGACGCGCACATGTGGATGCGGCACGAACTGAGTGAATTTTTGAAGTACATTGTTTCTGTCTGGTACTTCACGGTGCGACCAATGCTTGGCGGCGCAGACTGTGTTCAAAATTATTTTCTTGTTTGTTTGAGACTTGAATTGCATACTTATTACTTCTATATGTTCATTATGTGTTATTAATTGATTAATTAATATGTGTGAGGTATAATTGGATGTATTATTTAATTAATTGCTAAATGATAATTGTGTTGATATTGGATTGAATGGTATGTTGTGTAATGTTCTGCAAAGCCGTGAAGATGTGATTGTGTAGTTTAAGAGATAGAGAGATCATCTTAAATGCATGAGTCTTGTTTTGTTGCGCACGTACACAAGCATGAGTCTTTGAAAGGGGCAATGTTGGGTAATCTCGCGAAGGTTATTTACTTGTCCCAAACCTAACGAGTATGGGGTTTGAAAGCTTAACGAGTATGGGGATTTGAGGTGGTTATCTAGTCTAGAGAGGATGATAATCGGCATGACCGGAAATGATAACGGAGGGATCCACATGCATATCTCATAGAGTCACACTCGAGTCGCACGTGTCGGTGTGAAATGTTGTTCTGTGTGATTATGTGATATGAATGTGTGGATGTGAATTTGATTTATATGCATATATATATATATATATATGTGAAATGATGAATCATATGATATGAATTAGAGAAGGTAATGTGAGTGTGATATATGTGAATAATACATATTTGATGTGGAATGTGAAATATATATGTGTATGAGTGATATATGTGTAAATGTGTAATTCATTGATATACGATGTTGGGAATTTGATTGTGATACATAGTTGTATTAAACATGTTGACTTTATATTGAGGATCAATGTATATTTTGAGAAGAGTGATGAATTGTGAAATGCATGCTTATGTGTGTTGTATTTCCCATTATTATATTTTCTATTTAGAATTTAAATTCTCACCCTTCTGTTTGAATGTTCCCCTTTGTTGGTAACGTGCAGGTTCAGACGAGTGGTTGCTCGATTCCTGGCTTCATCGGGGAGCTCCGAGTTTTGTTTTGATTAGGTAGTGAGTCGATGCTCTGGTTATGTAACACTGGGTTAGGATTAGTGTGTTGAACTCGTTTTTCCATTTGGATTTGTATCTTGATACTACCTTATGATTTTGTATGATGTTTATTGTTGTTGTTGGAGACCTTAGTGCCAAATATTTTGGATATGTTGCTATGTTTCCATTTGGATGATATTGAGACATGATCATGGTATGGGACATGGATCATTTTTACAATGCATAAGTATTTGTGATTTCCGTTGTGTATGCATATTTGATTTAAATTATGCCAAGTAAATGTGTTATATTGAGGACCAGATGTATCTTATGTAGACGAATTTATTGTTTGTTGGTTTTTAAAAACTTTTAGTTTTTGAAAACATCGTTGTGACGCCCCTTGTTATATGCATGTTTACTCTAAGTAATTGTTTATGATTATTAATTGGGGTATTAGAAAGGGGTGTTACATTAGTGGTATCAGAGCATAGTCGACCAGTTGGTCAGAGTCGTTAATGTCTTAATTCCCGTTGTATTAGATTTGTGTATCTGACACGATCGATACTGTGTTGTCTGTTTGGTTGTTGGTGGTCGTAGGACAATGGTTGCTGGAAGGAACGATGATGCCATTGTGATGCGTCCATAAGTGCACGGATTTATCGAAGTAATATAAAAGATTGTTGAACCACAGAGACCAATGTCAACCTACTGTAATCTATTGTTGCTTTGTAAAGCTAAGGCTAATGAATGTTTGATAAAGGGGAAACTAACTACTAAAACTGAAATAAAACTAAGATTAAGATGAATATAAGAAAAGGGAGACCGGAATGTGGATTCTGCGTACTTCCGAAACTCTGTAATTCGTTGGCTTATTGTTGAATAGTATATTTAAGGCAAATATTTTTGTATCGTATCCACAGAGATTGGGTGATATTACCGTCGTTCTATAGTTACTATCGCTTTAAGTTCAATTTGTAACAAAGTTGGTTTGAGTTGAGTTTCTATTTTTCTATTCAAAAGATAAAGTAAGCAATAAAATAAGACTTGTTCAAAGATAAAAGAGTGACAAGATTGGTTTGGTTTCACTACCCCTATCTTCCATATGACTTTCACCAAATGCATAACTTCAATAGTGGTGAAATGATCTAGTATCCTCCCAACAATGTTTATGTCTAAACAAAGTTGTGAAAGTTAATATATTAATCTTTAGATGATCTCTCACTCTAACTATCAATATACTAATCTTGATTGTTTGATACAAATAGAAAAGTGGCAAATAAATCTATCTCTAGCATTTATTCACTACTTGATAAAATGTTGTAGATCAAGACTTGAAATATATTTCTCAATCATAAATCAAATCTAAATATAAAAGATAAAACAACAACATTCATCCATTTCAATACCAATGAAGTTCATACAAATGTGTTAGAGAAAATACATAGTTAACAAGGATAGCTACTACCTCCAATCTTGTCAAAGTGGGATTTAGCTACTCATCACCATGGTTGACAGCAAGAAGAATGAAGAAGAAGCTAAGAACATCAATCTCTCACAAAGTTGTTCTTTCTCTCAAAACGCTAGCCTCAATGTTTGGTTCACAATAGAAAATGAATAATCTAATTTTCCTTTTTTTCTCCCTAAATAACCCCTAATTCGTACTAACTTTTAATCTTCAAAAGATAAGCCCCTCTCTCATGACAAGTGGCAACCAAATAAAACAACAGATTCTGCAGCGCAGTGTTTGCGGGGCAAACAGGCTTCATCAGCACTTCTTTTGCTATTCCAAGTCTTCATGTAATTCATCTTCCTTTCCACGATCTTCAAACCTAATCAAAACACTACAAAACTAACAAACATGTGAAATAACAATTCTAATGAACTAAAACTAACAAAATTGCAAAATTATAAATTGTATGAATAAAAGTGTGATTATTGAGTAAAAAGTGGTTAAAAGGACCAAGAACATTATATGAAAATTAGTACTATTTGGTCCCTAACAACTCTCCCCAACTTACCATTTTGTTTGTCCCTAAACAAAAATTCACAAGAGTAGCAAGAGCAACACAATAAGAGAATGATGACAAGGTAACCGGATACTCAAATGGCTCAAAAGTATAAGTCCTTTCAAAGTACACCCACCACAATGCTAAAATAAAGCATGAGAAAGAATGATGGTAGAGTGCAAAGTGGTATCAAGAAATTCCAACAAGACATGTCAAAATTGAATCAAACCTACACACACATCATAGTAATGATGAATACAAGAGGGTTTACTTTCACTCATCCGGGCATTTAAATCAACAACAACTCAAATCATGCGTTCACCATAACAAGTTCAAAATTATGTGCAAAGTGAGAATCAAGAGGGCTTTCATAGGTTGTAATGTGGCTTGGGTTACAAAGAAATGGTTTTATTAAAGGGAAATTAAACAAAAACGCCTATCCTAAAGGAACATTCCTATCAATTCACTTAGCAACAACACTTGCTTGAATCCCCTTTTCTTTCTTTTTCTTTTTCTTTTTCATTATTTTTCAACAACACATAACGGGAACAATTTTATTTCTTTTTCTTGCCCCATAATTTCAAAATGTGTTGTTCTTTTCTTATTACCACAAAAATCGTAAGTATCACTTTTTCATTTGTTTTTCAATCAACTCTCCCCAACTTTAGGATTCAAACCATATTAGATACAACAATGCTCCCTACATAGACATAGGCACAAGGCAAAATTGCAACCATTGCGGTTGAAGGTTTCAATGAACAAAAGAGATTAGGATTCACATACAAAACATATTCAATAGTCACATGAATCCTAATATAAGCTCAAAGGGGTTAACTAAGAATCACTCCGCACAAGGTTAATTGATTTAACTTTTTGATCAAGTGGTTTTTCTCAATTTCAAACAATGCCTCTATCACTTTCACACTTTTCACAAACAAGAATAATGCATGGTTTAGCATGATAAAAACGAGTTGAAATAAATTCCGGTATCCCGCATTTAGTGTACAATGGAAAGTTTCCTCACAATTGGTTAAGTTCTAAATTTTGATTAAAAACTGACATGTGACTCAAGGAATTTATGCTAAGCGATTTGCACACACAATCAACTAACCATGTTAAGTTTAGAGAGCGATAAAGTGTACCTTAATTTTCCTTGATACCGATTCTCATCATTGCCACTCGAAGTGTTCACAACATCAACTCTTGTCCGTGCCCATTGATTCCTCAAGCTTCTCTTTGTACAAGAACAATTAAACAAAAACAATTTGAAAAGTTAGGCTAATCACCTTCCACCCAAACACACAATTAAACAACAATAATAAAAATGCAATTGTAAAGATGTTCAAATGGTGAAACGAGAGCCACCCTAAAGTACACAATTAAAAACCGAGAAGTGCAACCATAAATAAATAAAACAAAACAGAATTAAGACTAAAATAAAATAAAAATAAACTACAAAATTGCTAAAACACCACTTCAATCTTCTTCTTCATCCCCGCCACCAACTGTTCCGATCACATCTTCTATTGCGTCGTCCTCATTTCCGGTACCGCTGCCTCCTGCACCCCCATGAAAGGTGGCCTGCCCACAGGCCAATTAACGTATGCATCATACTCTGCTTCCAAAGAATGTGAGTGAAGATAGGGTATGAGAGTGTAGTGAGGAAGAGATTGGTAGAGTGATAGGAGGGAAGTAAAAATAAAAGATAAAAATAAAAAAACTAGGTTAAAGTAAAAGCTAATGTTTTTGAAAGTGAAATTCCTGTACTGCAGCGTTTGCGGGGCAAACAAATGAAATTTTCTTTGCAAAATTGGCTTACTTTCTGTTTTTGGTCCATTCGCGGGGAAAACAATGATTGCGGGGCAATCACTGATGAAAATTTCTTTTTCAAAATTGGCTTACTTGTTTGCGGGGCAAACACCTGTTTGCGGGGCAAACAGGTGAAATTTTCTTTGCAAATTTGGCTTACTCCCTGTTTGTGGTCCATTTGCGGGGCAAACAATGATTGCGGTGCAAACAGACTTGAATTTTTGAAAAATGCCAATTTTTACACTTAACTTCCACTTCCTTACAAAAACAAGTATCTAACACCTACAAAACAGAAAATCCATGAAAATAACAAAATCTACTTACGACGTTGGGTTGCCTCCCAATAAGCGTTTTGTTTAACGTCATTCAAGCTCGACGGTTCGATGATGCATCAAGGCTCGACGGGCGAAATGACACACCATCGCGGCTTGCTTATCCATCGTGGTAGACTTTGAGTCTTCGTTCCTTTACAGTCCAGCTTTCTTGTGTTTTAGGGTCCTCCACCACAATGGATCCATAATTTCGCACCTCTTTCACAACAAGTGGCCCCGACCACTTTGACTTTAACTTGCTAGGAAACACCTTGAGTCTTGAATTGCACACAAGCACCATTTGTCCAACTTTAAAGTTTTTGTGATGAGTCTTTACCTCATGATTTGCCTTGTCCTTGTGAAATTGATTCTCTACCTCAATGATTTCTCCTTTTTCATCATCGATTCGGAAGTTGTCATGTTCATCCTTAGGAGGCTTCATAGACTCAAAAAGAGTAAAATTTACCTCTTTATCTTGCACCCTCACTTTCATAATCCCATCATCGATATCAATCATCATTCGGGTGGTCTTCATGAATGGTCTTCCAAGTATTAATGGCACATCACGATCCTCCTCCATGTCGACTACCACAAAATCAACCGGGAACAAAAATTTGTCCACCTTGACCAGCATGTCTTGTACAACTCCATATGGTGAAATGATAGACTTATCGGCTAGTTGCAAAGTTATCCTGGTGTGTTTCATCTCAATTTTCCCCAATCTCTTGACAACGGATAAAGGTATTAAATTGATGCTAGACCCCAAATCAACCAAACCATTACTAATGTAGTTACCTTCAATGGTGATCGGTAAAATGACTCGTCCCGGATCGGCTTCCTTTCTTGGGGGAGTTTTTTGAATAATTGCACTACAATGAGCATCAAGCACAACCGTCTCTTCATTCGTGTACTTCTTTTTCTTTGTGAGCATCTTCTTCATGAATTTAGCATACTTGGGCATTTGCTCCAATGCTTTGGAAAATGGAATATTTATGTGAAGTTGTTTAAATACATCCATAAATCGAGCGTAGCGCCTTGCGTCTTCCTTCCTTGATTGCACATGCGGGTAAGGTAGATGTTGGAGAGGAATTGTGCTCACATTCTCATTTATCTTTTTATTCCTCTTCACTTTTTTGTCCTTTTTCTCTCTTTCTTCTTTTTCTTTCCGCTCTTTTTCAACTAATTCTTCCTCTATCTTCTCCTCACTCTTTTCTCCCTCATTTTCAACTGTCACTTCCTCCTCTTCATCTTCAACTATTATTTCCTCCTCATCTTCCACTATAACCTCTTCATTTACGCCACTATTCACCTCCTTCCCACTTCTTGTAACAATGGCTTTGCAATGCTCCTTTGGATTGGTTTGAGTGTTGGCGGAAAAGGATGCTCCCGGTTGTTGCTCAGACAATTGCTTTGCAAGTTGACCCACTTGATTTTCTAAATTCTTTATGGCCGCTTCATTACTCCTTTGATTAGCCATGTATGCTTGCATGAATTGTGTAAGAGTGTCTTCCAACTTTGAGCTTCCACCTTGAGATTGTAGACCTTGGCCTTGTGGGTTTGAACTTTGATAAGGACTTTGATGTTGATAGTGTTGATTGCTGAATCTTGAAGGTTGGAATCCTTGGTTGTTTCTTTGGTAAGGATTGTTATGAGGTGGAGGTTGCCTTTGATAGCCTTGGTTTTGATTGTTGACATAATTCACTTCTTCACCATCGGGAGGAGGACAAAAACCAGTCGGATGATCTCCATTACAAAGTTCACAAGCTGTCACATGGTGCCTAGTTTGAGATCCTTGAATCTCTCTCATTTGCTGTGGGAGTTTGGTCATTTGTTGTGTGAGAAACTCCACTTGCTGTGATAGAAGCTTGTTTTGAGCAAGGATGGCATCATTGGTGTTCAATTCAAGAACTCCCGGTTTTCTTTGTGAAGGACTTCTATCATGTTGACTTTGACGGTCATTGAGTGCCATTCGGTCAATTATAGTTGTTGCTTCTTCCACACTTTTAGACATAAGAGAACCACCTGCGGTAGCATCCTAAAGCGTTTTGTGAACCAGTTGAAGTCCATTTCGGAATAGATGAATTTGTGTGAGCTCATCAAAACCATGTCCCTTGCACTTTCTCAACAATGACTTGTATCTTTCCCAAGCCTCATTAAGTGATTCGTTACTTCCTTGGTTGAAAACCGCGATTGCCGTTTTGGCCTCCATAAATCGGGATTGAGGAAAATATCGTTCTAAAAACTTTTCTTCCAATAGATTCCAATCCCTCATCACATTTGGTAATTGATCAAGATACCATTCTTTGGCTTTCCCAATTAATGAATGTGGAAATAGCCTCTTGAACAATGATTCTTCATTCGCCGCATCAACTCTCGTTGAACCCGCAATCTCATAAAATTTGGTGAGATGTGCGAACGGATCCTCATGATCCATTCCGGTGAATGGATTTGCATAAACAAGTTGAAGGATTCCGGACTTCATCTCCGTATTTGCTCCACCTTGAGCATTGCGTGCAAATTGGGCGGTGCGTCTTGGACTATTGGCGGACATTTCGGTTGGAACAACACCCGCCATGTCTCCTTCAAAAGTGTCTACAACTACTTCTTCAATTTGATTGTTAGAAGAAGTAGATGCCTCTTCTCTTGGGCTAACTTCCTTCTTCTTTGTGTCTTGCTATTGAGCTTTCGGAGTGTTCTTTCAATTTCGGGATCGAAATGAAATTTCTCTTCGGTAGCTTTTTCTCGCATACACAAGAGTCTACAAAACTAGCAAACCAAGTGAAACGCAAAAGAATTAAGAATAAAGTAACAAACGTAAAACAATGAACTATTGCAATGCTTGCAATATCAAACGCTAATCCCCGGCAACGGCGCCAATTTGTTGAATAGTATATTCAAGGCAAATATTTTTGTATCGTATCCACAGAGATTGGGTGATATTACCGCCGTTCTATAGTTACTATCGCTTTAAGTTCAATTTGTAACAAAGTTGGTTTGAGTTGAGTTTCTATTTTTCTATTCAAAAGATAAAGTAAGCAATAAAATAAGACTTGTTCAAAGATAAAAGAGTGACAAGATTGGTTTGGTTTCACTACCCCTATCTTCCATATGACTTTAACACCAAATGCATAACTTCAATAGTGGTGAAATGATCTAGTATCCTCCCAACAATGTTTATGTCTAAACAAAGTTGTGAAAGTTAATATATTAATCTTTAGATGATCTCTCACTCTAACTATCAATATACTAATCTTGATTGTTTGATACATATAGAAAAGTGGCAAATAAATCTATCTCTAGCATTTATTCACTACTTGATAAAATGTTGTAGATCAAGACTTGAAATATATTTCTCAATCATAAATCAAATCTAAATATAAAAGATAAAACAACAACATTCATCCATTTCAATACCAATGAAGTTCATACAAATGTGTTAGAGAAAATACATAGTTAACAAGGATAGCTACTACCTCCAATCTTGTCAAAGTGGGATTTAGCTACTCATCACCATGGTTGACAGCAAGAAGAATGAAGAAGAAGCTAAGAACATCAATCTCTCACAAAGTTGTTCTTTCTCTCAAAACGCTAGCCTCAATGTTTGGTTCACAATAGAAAATGAATAATCTAATTTTCCTTTTTTTCTCCCTAAATAACCCCTAATTCGTACTAACTTTTAATCTTCAAAAGATAAGCCCCTCTCTCATGACAAGTGGCAACCAAATAAAACAACAGATTCTGCAGTGCAGTGTTTGCGGGGCAAACAGGCTTCATCAGCACTTCTTTTGCTATTCCAAGTCTTCATGTAATTCATCTTCCTTTCCATGATCTTCAAACCTAATCAAAACACTACAAAACTAACAAACATGTGGAATAACAATTCAAATGAACTAAAACTAACAAAATTGCAAAATTATTAAATTGTATGAATAAAAGTGTGATTATTGAGTAAAAAGTGGTTAAAAGGACCATGAGCATTATATGAAAATTAGTACTATTTGGTCCCTAACACTTATTAAAAATGTCAAAAACATATTTAGTAGAAAATATTAGCTTAAAGACTAAACCTCACACTCTCGTGGTCTTGAATAAAGTCACGCTCTTCAACAGTAGGATATTGCTCTCGCTCGCCCACTTAAATCAAAGAACGCGTTTTGAAAACTAAACAAGTTCTAATTAATCCTAAAGCGCTCTCGTTGTGTTTAGGATTAATGCCTAGTTTTTACTATCTGGTTCGACCCCCACGCTCTCGCAGTGCCGGTTCGAACCTTAATAGATCTCTCACTCTCGTGAAGAAATCGTGGTAGGTAACCTTTCACTCTCGTGACAAGGTTACCTAAATTAATATTAAAAACATAAACCAAAATATAAATTATTAATAATAATTTAAACCAACACAATTACCGAGTCCTGTCGGAGACGACGGTCCTCACACACCGGACTCAAAACATTTTAGCCGAACATGGAATTAAGCGTAAATAAATTAAACAGGCGGATTGAAATTAAGAAGAACATGGCAATTAAATTAACGAAGGTAAATGAAAATAATAAGAAAGCATAAAATGAAACCTGTAAATGATGAAATAAAAGAAACTTGAATTAACTTATGAAATTATCTCCGCGTAATGAAAGGAAACAGAAACTAAATCTAATGGTGTTGTGGTTCCTCGATGTGAGAAACTATCACTTTTACATGGTAGAAAAACTGCCTAAGAACTAAACAAGAAAAAGCTATGCCGAAAAGAGAAGAAGCGTCCCCGATGTTGTAACTGCCTTCCAATATATATTCCTGCTTGCATCAGTCAGTTGAGCAAATATAGGAGGACCAGGTGTGGTCACGTGTGGAGAAAAATTAGGAGGATTTGGTTTGATATTGGACTTTGGAGAAGTTACGTGGTGTTTGAAAAGGTCTCGTGACGAGGGACAAGGTTGTGTGACATGGGCACACATGTATTAAGCATGCCGACCTTCCTTCCTTTTTGCTAGTGCCGACCGACACACTTAAAAATGTGACAAACGTCACATTACTTTTATATCTATATATATATATATATATATATATATATATATATATATATATATATATATATATATATATATATATATATATATATATATATATAAATATTTGATTATATTTATATATATGGGGCCCATAATCATATATATATATATATATATATATATATATATAAATATATAAATAAATATATATATATATATATATATATATATATATATATATATATATATATATATATATATATATATACTTTTTTCATTTCTTCCTTTTTTGTGGTTTTAAGCTCGATTCTTCTCCATTTTTGCGACTTTCTTCATACATGCCTTGTAAATAATAAAAACCTGAAAACATAGAAAATACTAACATAATACGAATAAAAAGCAACTTAATTAAAATAAAATAGAGACATAATTCATATAAATTGAGTCAAATATATGATACATTTTCGTATTATCACATTGCTGATGCATTGAGGATGTTGGCTGGATCTCTTGGTCAAATTCCTCAAGCTAACGCTGGAAATTGGAATGGTGATGATGATGAGTATCGTGCTTTGGGGAAGTTCCAAAGGAACAATCCTCCTATCTTTGAGGGGGAGCATGAACCGGATAAAGCTCAAGCTTGGTTGAAGGCGATTGAGAAGATTTTTCGGGTCATGAATTGCACCGATGCTCAGAGAGTGCATTTTGGTACTCACATGTTGGAGAAGGAAGCTGAGGATTGATGGGGCAATATGGCTCAGAGGTTTGATGAGGAAGGTATTCAGGTTACTTGGGATCGTTTTCGAGATGCATTTTTGAAAAACTATTTTCTGGAAGATTGTCGTGGAAAGAAAGAGGTGGAATTCTATGAGTTGAAGCAAGGAAACGGTACCCTGACGGAGTATTCTGCTAGATTTCAAGAGCTTATCAAGTATTGTCCTCACTACAATACTATGAATGCGGAGAGATCTAAGTGTTTGAAGTTTGTGAATGGTTTGAGATGTAATATCAAGAAGGCGATTGGTTATCAACAGATTACTTGTTTTACGGAGTTGATTAATAAGAGCCGGATTTATGATGAGGATAGTAGGGAGAGTGCTTCTAACTACAAGGCTATGAATGAGAAGAAAGGTCAATATCGTGGGAAACCGTATGATGGTAAGAATAAAGCTGGTTTTGGCGGAAATCCAAGTGGGAGAGGATCTAGTGCTCCGATCAAGTGCTTCAAATGCGGTGTTAAGGGACATCGTGCTGTTAATTGTTCCAAAGTTGAAGTGATATGTTTCAAGTGTGGCAGGAGTGGTCACAAGGCAAACGAGTGTAGAGGTGGTTCGAAAGTGACTTGTTACAATTATGGGGAGCAAGGTCACATTAGCACCATATGTGATAAGCCAAAGAAGGAACAAGCGAAGGGGAAAGTGTTTGCATTGTCTGGAGCGGAGGCTTCTACCGATGATAGGCTAATCCAAGGTACGTGCTTTATTAATGGTACACCTTTGATTACTATTATTGATACCGGTGCGACACATTCTTTCATTTCTTTAGATTGTGCTAGGAGGTTGAATCTCGTGTTATCTGACATGCGTAGAAGTATGGTTATTGATACACCTTCTATGGGTTCTGTTTCTACTTCTTATGTGTGTTTGAATTGTCCGTTGAGTATTTTTGGTAGAGATTTTGGGATTGATTTAGTTTGTCTTCCGTTAGAGCAGCTTGATGTGATTTTAGGTATGAATTGGTTGGAATTTAATCGTGCTTATATCAACTGTTTTGATAAGACGGTTATCTTTTCTGAGATTGGTGTTAGAGAAGATTTGTTTTTGTCTGCTAAGCAAGTTAATGAGTCTGTGAAAGATGGCGCTGAGTTGTTTATGTTTTTGGCAACCTTAGATGTGCATGAGAAGAGGACCATTGAGGAATTGCCAATAGTTTGTGATTTGCGGAGGTATTTCCTAAGGATGTAAGTGATTTACCGCCAGAACGTGAAGTTGAGTTTTCGATTGATTTAGTTCTTGGAACTAGTCCTGTATCGATGGCTCCACATAGGATGTCTGCTTCTGAGTTGAAAGAGTTGAAGAGTCAACTTGAAGATTTGTTGGAAAATAAGTTTATTCATCCTAGTGTATCACCGTGGGGTGCACCTGTTTTGTTGGTTAAGAAAAAGGAAGGTTCTATGAGGCTTTGTGTTGATTATAGGCAATTGAACAAAGTGACTATTAAGAACAAGTATCCACTTCCAAGGATTGATGATTTGATGGATCAGTTGGTTGGAGCATGTGTGTTTAGCAAGATTGATTTGAGGTCTGGGTATCATCAGATTCGTGTGAAGGCGGAGGATATTCAGAAGACTACTTTTAGGACAAGGTATGGTCATTATGAGTATTCTGTTATGCCGTTTGGTGTGACTAATGCACCTGGTGTATTTGTGGAGTATATGAATAGGATTTTTCATGATTATCTTGACAAGTTTGTGGTTGTGTTCATTGATGATATTTTGATCTATTCTAAGAGTGAAGATGATCACGCTGGGCATTTGAGAATTGTGTTATCGGTGTTGAAAGAGAAGAAGTTGTTTGCTAAGCTTTCTAAGTGTGAATTTTGGTTGAGTGAAGTTAGTTTCCTTGGCCATGTGATTTCGAGTGGAGGAATTTCAGTTGATCCGTCAAAGATTGAGGCTGTATCTCAATGGGAAGCTCCTAAGTCTGTTTTTGATATTAGAAGTTTTCTTAGCTTGGTGGGTTATTATAGGAAGTTCATTGAGGGATTTTCTAAGTTATCTTTTCCGTTGACGCAGTTGACTAGAAAGGGTCAAGCTTTTATTTGGACTTCGCAATGTGAAGCGAATTTTCAAGAGCTTAAGAGAAGATTTCCTTCTGCCTCTATTTCGATTTTGCCGGATCCGTTGGAACCATTTGTTGTGTATTGTGATGCTTCATTTTTGGGTTTGGGAGGTGTTTTGATGCAAACATGGAAAGTGGTAGCTTATGCTTCAAGGAAACTTAAAGTTCATGAGAGGAATTATCCGACACATGATTTAGAGTTGGCCGCCGTTGTGTTTGTTTTGAAACTTTGGAGGCATTACTTGTTTGGATCAAGATTTGATGTTTTTAGTGATCACAAGATTTTGAAGTATTTGTTTGATCAAAAGGAATTGAATATGAGACAACGAAGATGGTTGGAATTTTTGAAAGATTATGATTTTGGTTTGAATTACCATCCTGGAAAAGCGAATGTTGTAGCCGATGCGTCGAGTAGGAAATCGTTACATATGTCTATGATGATGATTCAAGAATTCGAATTGTTGGAACAATTTCGAGATTTGAGTTTGGTTTATAAAGCAACGTCTTCGTGTGTTAAGCTTGGTATGTTGAAGCTTACTAGTGGTATTTTGGATGAGATTAGGGAAGGTCAGAAATCAGATTTGAAATTGGTTGATATTATGACATTGATTAATCAAGGTAAAGGTGGTGATTTTCGGATTGATGAGAATGGTGTTATGAGATGTCGCGATCGAGTTTGTATTCAGGATGTTGCGGATTTGAGAAAGAGAATTCTTGAGGAAGGGCATAGAAGTGGTTTAAGTATTCATCCCGGTGCTACTAAAATGTATCAAGATTTGAGAAAAATGTTTTGGTGGCAAGGTATGAAGAAGGATATAGCGGAATTTGTGTATTCATGTTTGACTTGTCAAAAGTCAAAGATTGAAAATCAAAAGCTGTCTGGTTTGATGCAACCGTTATCTATTCCTGAGTGGAAATGGGATAGTATCTCTATGGATTTTGTATCGGGTTTGCCGAGGACATCGAGTAATTATGAGGCAATTTGGGTCATTGTGGGTAGATTGACAAAGTATGCTCATTTTATTCCGATGAGGATGGATTATTCGATGGAAATACTTGCTAAGTTATACATTGAGAAGATTGTGTGTTTGCATGGTATTCCGTCGAGCATTGTTTCGGATAGAGATCCAAGGTTTACTTCTAGATTTTGGGAAGGTTTGCAAAGTGCTTTGGGTACGAAATTACGTTTGAGTTCAGCGTATCATCCACCAACTGATGGTCAATCGGAGAGAACTATTGAGTCGCTTGAAGATTTTTTGAGGTCTTGTGTTTTGGAACAAGGAAGAAATTGGGATAGTTTCTTACCTTTGATGAGTTTACGTATAACAACAATTTTCATTCTAGTATTGGAATGGCACCTTTTGAGACTCTTTATGGTAGAAGGTGTATAACTCCTTTGTATTGGTATGAATCGGGAGAGAGTGTTGTGGTTGGACCCGAGTTGATTCAATAGACTACTGATAAGATTAAGATGATTCAAGAGAAGATGAAGGCTTCTCAAAGTCTTCAGAAGAGTTATCATGATAAGAGGAGGAAGACCCTTGAGTTTGAGAAGGATGAACATGTGTCTCTTCGAGTGACGCCAATAACGGGTGTTGGTAGAGCTTTGAAATCGCGTAAGTTGACACTGTCGCACCCCAATTTTTGACCCTCATATTTCATTCATCTGGTCATGTCGCATTCACAAAACTACAAACACTATACTCCAAGACTTGCTGCTCCACTCTCCATGCCAAACACTATTGTCCAAAAACTCTGCACCTCTTGCTGCACTCTTCTGTCCAAACAATTCACAAAAATGTCAACACAAAAACCTGCAAGAGAAAGCCATAGAACAGTTACCACAAAGTGTTCAAATCTCACCAAATTTTCCCCCCATTTCTCATTTGACTCTGGCTATATAATATAGTTTGTTACACAGGAAAAGAGGAGGACACAGAAGTAAAACTCTGCACAAAAATTCCATCGATTCACACCTTCAAACCTAGCCTAAAACCTCACAAACCTTCCTCAGAAACCTTTGGCTTTCCAACCTTGCAACAAACATTCCCCAGACCTAAACCACAAAACCCAATACACTCACTCATACCTCATCATTCAAACACTCTGCATCACTCAACATCCTTCAGCAAGACCACACTCAAAGCAACAATCAATCCATAACACACGCAAAGATTCGGAATAACACAGCAACACACAAATAAAGAGAAGAAGGCGAGGTCGAAATATAGAACAAAGAATCCGAAAGTCTACCAGTGTGCCATTGTTACCATAGCTTCTGAGTTGGGTATCTTTTTCTTCCCTGATATTGATTTTTTATGTATTTTTTGAGCATGTCTACCCCTTCCTTGTGACAGATTCTTGATAGTAATTTGTAAGCATCAATAATATCATCTGGGATAGGGACTGTTTAGAGACTTAGGGATTTATTCTGTGATTCTCAAGTTTGTTTGTTTGAACCGTGAGAGAAAGAGAGACGATATGGTGTTGTTGTTGTTCCGTTCATACGCGCGAGGTTGAGTTGAGCGAGAAAGATGAATACCGAGCAAAGAGGTTTTCGATTTTGAGAGAGATGGTGAGATTTTGTTTGACCAACCGAATCGAGTGAGCATGCGAGATCGAGAGAGCACGTGAGACGTGTTTTATTTTTTCTTCTTCTTCGTGGAAGCGCAGAAACGAGTGAAAGAGAGTCAGAGTGAATGGCTGGAGTAAGAGAAGGAGGCGTATCCTCCTTAGGGTTTTCATTTAACCCATTTTGTGTGATTAAGGGTCAACCTGACCCGGTACGACCCAGTTCCGGCCCATAACTCCCTTCTTTTAAAATTCAGTTTTGGTTAATATAATGGGCCTGCCTCATTGTACTAGGCCCAGCGCTTTTATTTCCATGCACCCCCATGTTTACATTATAGCTTATGTTTTTTTATGGTGTTATTTAATTGCTTTAGTTTATTTTAATTATTGTTTAACTGTCGCCTTATTGTTATAAACAAAAATACAAAAACATGTTTTTTAGGTTAGATTTTATTTCTTATATTGAAAACTCCAAAAAAAATATTAGATTAATCTTCCAAATCCAAAAAATAAACCTTGGTCCAACGCCAAGTCGTCAAATAATTCTCGATCCAACGTCGAGCTTCTTCTTTTCGAAAACCTTTTTTTAACCATACCGAAAGATCGTGTGACAAGGGGTGAACACCTCTTGAATACCTCAATTCTTTTGGATTAACACTTTTTTTAAAAACCTTACATTAATCAAACCAAGAGATTAAGTGACAAGGGGTGAACACCTCTTGAATACCTTGATCTTTTGAATCAAAACACCTTAATGGAATCAAGAGATCAAGTGACAAGGGGTGAACACCTCTTGAATACTTTGATCTTTTGAACTAAAACACTTTAATCAAACCAAGAGGTTAAGTGACAAGGGGTGGACACCTCTTGAATACAATTAAAACACATTAATCAAACCAAGAGGTTAAGTGACAAGGGGTGGACACCTCTTGAATACCTTGATCTTTTGAATAAAAACACACTAATCAAACCAAGAGGTTAAGTGACAAGGGGTGGACACCTCTTGAATACCTTGATCTTTTGAATAAAAATACATTAATTAACAAGGACAACAAGTGACAATGGGGCTCGCTCCTGTTGAATACCTTGGGTAAAGGACGCGCTAGGTGAACACCTATGCTCAAACACTTTGCTAAACGTCCGCAACATCCCCTTTTAATCAACGAATGCGAACATACTTCCACATGTGAAGATCGAATATCTTCCACTTGAATGCGATGATGGCCAAAATCTCGTCTTACTCTTGATTTAGTCATCCATTCTTGTAGTGATCTCACATCCATGTGAGCGTAGTATTTCTATTTGAAAGCGATCGAGTACCTCTCGCTAAAATCAACCAACAAACTTTTCGTGGTTCTAGCCTGAACTACGATTGCTCTGACTTTCCCATTGCACGAGGGAATACGTAGGCACAAGATACAAACGTCTTGGCGAGCATAATAATAAAAAATCTTCTTTTTCTTCACAATCATAAAAAACCTAAAAAAACTCTTTCTTTTATTGTTTCTCGATTAATAAGCAAAAGAACGCAAACATAACACTAACACTCAAACACGAAACTGACTAAATGGGTCCCATCGAGTACGATGGAGGTGAGGGGTGCTAATACTTTCCCCTTGCTTAACCGACTCCCGAACCCTAATTTGGTTGCGATGACCATCTTATCCCTTTCTTTTTTTATTTGTGGGTTTTATCGATATTTTCCCTTTCCTTCTTGGAATAAATAAAGTTCGGTGGCGACTCTGTTGTACTTCGAGCGCGCGATAACGCTCGAGTCACATTTTTACCGCTACAGACACCACATTCCATTGGTCCTTATCAAATTTCGGAGAGGATAGGTGAAGTGGCATACCAGATTGCATTGCCACCGTCTCTTTCTAATCTTCATGATGTATTCCATGTGTCTCAATTGAGGAGTTACATTGCGGATCCATCGCATGTTGTTCAATTAGATGATGTTCAAGTGAGAGATAATTTGACGGTTGATACATCACCTATGCGAATTGAAGATCGAGAGGTGAAGAAGCTTCGTGGTAACGAGATTGCTTTGGTGAAAGTGATATGGGGTGGAGTTGCCGATGGTAATATCACTTGGGAACTCGAGGATAAGATGAGGGAATCGTATCCGGAGTTGTTTGTTTGAGGTAATTTTCAAGGCCGAAAATCTTTTAAGTGGGGGAGAGTTGTAACACCCTATTTTTATTAGATTTTAATTAATTAAGATATTTGATATTTGATAACTTTTTGTGTGTTTTATTTAATAATTATTAAGTGATAATTATTTAATTGGGTGGTAATATGTGATTTAGCTAATTAATAAATAGTATAATTATATTAGAAATTATCTAAATGGCCTTAGTTGAGTGAAAAAGAGTATTGAGTGGGTTAAGCCCAATGGGATAATGAGAGTTAAGAGAGAACTTTGTGTCAGAACCTAATTAGAAAGAAAAGAGGAGAAAGATAGAAAGGAGAGAAGAAGAACATAGAAGAGAAGAAGAGGAGATTGGTAGATTTCATTAAGAGGGTGGATTAAGAGTTAAAGGTAAGGGTTAGAATCTAAATTCTTGTAGAATCAATGATTGGGTAATGTGGTATGTGTTAGAAAATGAGATTTTAATTTAGGTATTTTCATAATTCATGAGATTTGTGTTGTTTATGCTTAGAACTGGTAGAAATAAATGTAATAATGATTCCTTACTTGATTCCATGGGTGGGTTTTGATTTATAACATGTTTGATGAAAAGAATGTGAAAACCTAACTTTTGAGATTTGGGTGAAATTCATAGATTTGCACGATTAATGAAGTTTTGGTGAATATAATGATACATATGAGTTATATGTGTGAGATGTGTGTGAAATTTGTGTGCAAATAATGGACAGAGTTGTGAATTGAGTGATGGAATGAAAAGACGGAACTGTGCTGACTTCACACAGAAAATTCATTATGCGCTGTGTTCGCGACGCGAACAATGGTGGCGGCGCGAACTGAATGAATTCTGGGATGACTTGGTTCTGCCTTGTACTTCGCGACTATCATACCCCAAAATTTGCCCATCATATTGTGACTTACATGACTTTCTAATACACAAGGCTACACAAGAATTGGGCATGCTCATCCTTCTCCTAAGCGAAAGGTCCCCAACTAGGGTTTTGTTTCTTCTCAGGAAAAAGAGATTTTTGACACCTCAAGTGGATTTAATGGATTCCTACATGCTTCAAAGAATCCCCATATTAATTTTCAAGCTTTGATTCACAAGATTGCTCATTCAATTGCTCAAATGATCCATAGTCGAACAGTTTGACCTAAAAGTCAACTATGGTCAAATCACAGTCAAAACTCCTGATTTTTGGTCAGCATCAATATCTTGAAGTCGCATTCATCATTTTATAAAGGGTTGATCATGATTAATCAAGGAAATCTCAGAAATCATCCAAACTTAAAGTTACTAAATTAGGGTTTCTAGGAGAAAGTCAATCCGACTTTGACTAATCATATCTCTCTCATAATTTATCATAAATTCCCCAAACAAAGCTCATTCTTAAGGAAATTCAATTCTCTACAACTTTGATGTTGGGCCTAAGACCAAGAAATGCACCATTTGAGAGATATGAGCCAAAATATTACAGGTCCTTCTAGAAGCTCGCAAAAAGCTGTTTTTTGTCAGGAGTCATATCATCAAGATAAAATCTCCAAATGCAAAAAAAGTTCCAAAGTGGCTTGTAGAGGACATCTTTAGCTTCCCCAAAAGACCTAGAACACCGTCATAGGATGAAAATTGAGAGAGTTATGATTGAAAGAAGTTGGGCGAAATTTGGAAAATGCATGAAACCCTAAGTGATGATTTTGTATTTACAAGTAATGGGCCATTGGTTTTGGACTTTCCACGTGGTAGCAAGCTCATTAGAGGCCCAAGGATCATTTGTTATTTATTTAATGATTTTTATTTTATTTCTAATTGAATTTATTCAGTTAAATTCATTTTAAATCAAAAATAAATCAGATAAAATCATATAAAATATGCCATGGAATATTCTCCTCATCTAAATCAGATTCATTCATCATCCAAGGGCCATGACACATTAAAAAAGTTATGGGAAATAGATTAAGACTTGATTTAGAAAGTTTTCATATGATTTTCAAGTCAAAATCTTTTCTAATCAATCCAAGGCTTTCTTTCCAAATCTCTCAACCCTAGTTCAGCCTCATATATATACACAATCATTCAGCCTCACTCAACAATGAAAACCCTAGCCTCAAGAGACAACCGCAAGTTATCAAAACTTCAAGAATTAGGACATAAGAATTTTCTCGATTTCAACGTGTTGCAGATCCCCTAAAGCCTCCTAACCGGTTCCTGAGAGAGTATAAGGTAACTCCATGAAGTTCTTGGGCGTTGAACATGCATGGATCGAATGTGGCATGAACAATATATTCATTCATATTTTTATTTTTTAAATCTCTCATATTATAGAATTTGAATGTGTTTTGATGTCATTAACAAGCTTCTGAGATTGTGTAGAGCAGGTACCAATGGTTACTCGAGGGTTCTAACGTGTAGGAGTCGAAACTCCATTGTTAGGGCTCGAAATTTATAACGTTTCGTATGCAGTTTTCCTTGCATTTTTAAGCCAAACGAACACCACTATCGTGATCGTAGGGGTCGATTTAGGGGGAGGCGTATTCTTTTGACATTTATTTGTGAGATCCTGCAGGTAAGTTCCCAGAATGCGATACGTATAACTGTTGCTAAATCATGGCAAAACCGCTGCCTAAAAAAGCTTATTTAAGAGGAAGAAGATGATGAACAGGAGGTGGGGCCCTGCTCTACGCGTGTTTCGTTGTCCCATTCGTAGGTCAGAAGGTCTCTTCCCTCTCTCCAAGCCTGATTGACCGCTCAACAATCATCAAATCCTCTCTCTCACTCTCATTGGGTCTCGCGCGTCCGATGGGCCCAGGGTTGACCGTCTCTTTTGATTTTCCCTATAACACTTGTTTATGCATTTAATGTTCTTTGTGTGGTTAGGTATCAACAAATGAAAGCAGCTCAAATGAAAAAACAAGTGACCTGCAACCCCATGCATCCGGGTTCGATCCCTGGGTGTTGTTTCTTTTTTTTCTTCAAATTATCTGTTACACAGATCCCATGCTGCTAGACAACGTGCGCGCTCCATGCGCTCTCAATCTTACACCGTCAGATTGCCAGCGACCTGGATCCGAAGGCCACAAAAACCAATTCCCACGATGGACACTCAGAGGGTGACCCGTACATGATCAGGCGCCCTTGATTTATTGTTTTTAGCTTCTTTCCTTATCCGTTTATTTTAATTTCTATTTTTGCTTTGGTTTTGCAATTAATCACCATTAACCAATAATTGACCTTTAATAAAATAATCTAACCATTTAGAAATAGGTTTTAAATAAATAAATTAACCCCTTTTTATTTATAACTATTTTAATTTAATTAGGATTAGGATGTTAATTTAATCAAAAAATATAATAACTAAGTTTTATGTTTAGTTGATTTTTATTAGTTGCTTAACTTAATATTTATAAATAACTAGGATTTAATTATGATAAATAATTTAGACTTAGGTTATTACATAATTAGGTAATTAGTCTAAAATTAGGGTTTAATTAATTAAAATTAATATAGACTTTTAAGTTTAGATTAATAAGATAATTAGTTAGGTTTCTACCTTTTAACCCTTATTTATCTAATATTCGATTTCTCGACTTTTAAAATCCTAATTTCATTTCCGAATTCTCTTCTCATCTCCGAACTCCTTTGAATGTCGTGTGATTGACTATTTATTTATCTAATTATTTATTTAGATTGTTTATTTAAATATTAGCAATCGATGTATAGGGCGCAAGGTTATTTTTGTAATAGCGTAGGTTTACGTTTCCGCACTTTTAATTTCCGCATTTTAATTTCCCACTATTATTATCTGTTTAGATGAATGCCTTAGGATTGTATGATAATACAAGATAACTTAATCAAACACTAGCTAACTTAACTCAAGATTAAATATCTGAATCTAACACACCCATTTTACTGTTCACACACTCACCTCTAGGGTTTCCCCTCTTACGTTGCCTTTAGGAAAACAATGGTCAAGTCCCTCGAACGTAGGGATGTCTTAGCAAGGTTGCCTCTGATTAATTTCATCATAGTCCCTTCGAGTTGCCTGCGATAAAACGATGACCGTCCCTTCGAAAGCTAAGACGTCTTTACATGTTGCCTTCTATGACCATCCGATGACCATTCGATTGTCCCGAACACGTCCAATAGATAGGACTACCTACCCACAAATGGTATGGTTAGTCTTATCCCTTAAATGAAAGTTGAAAGTATAGGAAAGACCAAACATAGGGTAAGTAGCCTTCAGTTTGCTTGCTCAACATAAAAATGCTTTTCACACCCTGTTTTTCAACATTGTCTTTCCAGACATCTTCAAATCAAACTATTTCTCAAAACACATACACACTATGCTTTTTCAAGCTTTTCAAACAAAACAAAACGAGCTAAGAAAACTAAGAGCCCGTAGATAACTACGGATGAAATGGGTGCTAACACCTTCCCTTTTCATAACTTACCCCCCGAACTCTTTTTCTCAAAAGGTCTTTACTGTACTTTTATACCTTTCCTAATTGGACAAAATAAAGTTCGGTGGCGACTCTTGCTCACCGCAACATTTGTTTGTGACATTTCTAAAAAGTCAGTACTTCCACCGTGTTACAGAACTGGCGACTCTGCTGGGGATTATTAAAGGAGGGGTTACCTTAGAGCTTAGTTCACTTTAATACTTGCTTGTTTGTTTTGTTTTCTTTACTTTTAAGGGTATTGCTTGGGTATATTACTGTGTGAAAGATCCTACACCTGGATCTAGTGTACCTTAGGTATGTGGCAATATACCAAGGAGACTGTACGACATGTATCGATATGGTTGATCTGGTGGCCACCGTTAGTGCGACGCTTTGGTTTGTCCTGATGGCCCTTGAAAGTGATCGAGGAGACATTTGGCTTCCGCGTGGTGTCATTAAGCACTAATTCGCCCTTAGAACCTTAGTTAAACTTGACTTTGGCCTATAGGAAGTAGCGAGATGACTGGCTTTGGATTCCTGACTGAAGCTGGTTGATACTCGATGCTACACTCATTGAGATTGGACTCTAGGGATGTTTTTGGCTGGTCGTTCGAGTGTCATGTTGAGATAATGCCCGCGAGAAAGATCAGGGATATGAGCACCATAGAACCCGGTTACTATTTTAGGATAAGTTGAACCAACTAAACTTGAGTGGGAAGGGTACTTGCTTATGGACTTCACGCAAGCCTTTAAACCTAAAGACACTTGTGTGACTTGCTTGTGTGTGATACTAACCCTTCGACTTCCTTGCAGGATTTGTTAATACCCTAACCATTTGGTTTCCTTGCAGGATTTGTGTGTACGCTAACAACTTGAACTCTTTGTAGGACTTACTCGTCCTCATCACCTAACTAACCTTTTCCAAGGATCTTAGGGATTTAGGGCGCACAATCTCAGGTGCTATTATCAAGAGCCTAAAATACTATCAAGGGGAAAGAGGATTTATTTTCCTCTAGCCAGTTGCGTTCAAACTCAAAGGCAAAGTTCCTATCAAGGGGCAAGAGGATTTATTTTCCTCTAGCCAGATGCCTTCAAACTCTAATGTATCGTATCCCGAATTAGAGGCTATGACCCACTGAATATGGTTAGCTTGATTCTTGTAGAAGGACGTTCAAAGAAAAAAGTAAAAGGTTTTCAGACAAAGCTGCAACCAAGTTCGATCTCTAACATTGAAAACTGAGTTCCAAAATGATCCTTGAAAACATTGCATATGCATTTGCATACATATCATTGCATAACAGGTTTCAAGACAACGAGCTTCATTTTCTGCCTCAAATCCCTAAAGCTTGATACTTAACACTCCTGTGTGGCTTCATCGGAATCTTCTTCTTAGAAGTAACCTGCAGTTTCGGATACTAACACTTGGTTTGTCTCCCGCTCTGGGGCACTTGACCATTCGATTGACGACTGTCTGCCATTTAGAGACAAGATTCAAGGCCTAATAGACACAAAGGTTATCACATTCACACCTGCAAGCCAGATTTGAAATTCTCCTTCGACTCAACGGATCTTTTGAAGCAATAAGTCCATACGGAGAAAATCTCCTCAACTTTGACAATCTCTACATCAGCATGCATGTTCATGCGTAGTATTTCTTGTTTTGATTCAATACTGTTTATATGTCATACTTGTTTGTTTCTGAACTATAATAATGATGCATTGAGTATGTTTGTCTTGAAATAACCCATTCTCTCTTGCTCTTATATGTTTTCATGTGCTTGTGATACCAAACTCTCGGTGATAAAGCACGATAACTCCGAAGGGAGAATGACGAATAGATGATACCCATAATCTTAAATGGTGTGCTTTCTAGTAAAACCCTGTTGATGATGTACAGGCATTGTTTAAAATCCCCAAACACTGGAGATATAAGGAAGTTAATCCCTTGTCAACCCCTTTTAGCCTTGAAGTAGGAGTTTCTTTTCTATACGAAAAACCCTCACATTTAACCCAGGGGCAGGGTAGTGTTCAGTTAACATGATTGAGTGTTTAAAATTCATCAGGAGCTTGCATCTAAGGATACAACAGTGGTTAACTTTCAAAAGGTTGAGGAAAGTCGAAACCGCAATGGTTATCCCTCACATTAGGAGATCGAGATATGACGATACCACAATGGTTATCCCTCGTTAACCAAGAAATTAGGCAGTCACTATATCTCCAACGAATCGAAGACATCTTAGGATCATACGACTTGTTCAAAAAAAGGAAAAATGAACCGAAAAAAAGAGAAAAGAAAGCCCGCTAACTCAACAAACTTGAAAACAAGTGACTTAGGCAAAAGTTAGGGCATCCCGCTGGACTTCAAACTCGGAATACAAAAGAATTTGTCCAGGCAAAAGTTAGGGAAACAAAAAAGATCCTCAACAAAAGGGGCAAATTCACGTGTCTATAAATTCAAGATCGTGTGATCAGACACCAAGAATAAAAGGTAAGTGACTTCCATGTCCAAACACCTCATCAACTCCTCAATCGTATGTCTCAAACTCCTCTTGAAGGATGAATGCTCGCGTCAAGTCAACTGAACTTAGGTTGGAGAACATCACGAAGGGGGTGGGCACCAATAAAGTTTTGAGCCTAAAAATCCTTTTTTCTAAAACCGTGAACCTGGCCACGTTTCAACCCTCAAAAGTCCTAATTGAAGCACGGTTAATTCGATAGCATACTGTAACAAGAATACGGTAAACTGACTCCTAGGAGTTTTGCTAAAAATGTTTGAGTTGGTATCTGTAGCAACCTGCCCTAAAAATAAAATTTAGAGTCACCACCTATTCTGAAGGGCGAATAGGAAACCCTACGCAATTAAGAGATTGGGGTAAGATTATTATAATCAGGTCGAGGGAAGGTGTTAGGCACCCTCAACCCTTTCCTATGGCTTTGAATCTAAGGTAACAGTTTTATGGCTAAAATATTAGGATTTAATAGCTAAATATATGAAAAGGGTGAACAGTAAGATTTAAAACCTGATTAGGATTTTGAGGAAGGGGACTCGCCTTGTTACCAAGTGCCTACGTATCTCCTTATGGAGAATCAGAGTCAACGTAGTTCGGGCACAGGGTTGTACGCCTTTGAATTAGTATGAGGTTGTTTTAAGTTGTTTTAAAGGCTTTTTGAATGGCCTATCGTAGTTTTTGAAATGCGAAGTTCGAAGGTATTTTGAATTACCTTATCGTAGTTGTGAACATCGCAGTGTAGAAGAGATGAATTTTGTAGTTCCGTGGTTTAGTGTGTTTTGAATGTTTTTGGCGTACAACCCTGATTTAATATGTCACCGTTAGTTGCAATGATCAATAGGTTTGATCATTATAGTTAACGGATTAAAGGGGTATTGCTGGTTACTCTGACCGATAGATTCGATCGTCGCGGGCAACAAATAAAATGTATTTTAATCTTGTAATTTTTTATCTCTTGTCTAATGCGACTAATGGATTTAGCCGGGTCGAGAAGAGAATTAATTAAGGGTTAATGTTCTTTGCCAAACGGGAAGTAGGATTGGGCAAACCCTAAGGCACGGATCACCTTTCTAGGGTTTGTGTGGTTTTTTATAACAATTATAATTTATTAAATCAATTAAGTCGAATAATCGAAATAATCGAATAAATAATTTTAAACCCCTAATTATAACCCTAATCTTAATTTAGTTCTATTATTAATTTAATTTGACTACCAAACTATATACCATAAAAATATATTAATTCAATTAACCATTAAACAAATAAATAAATGAAATAATTAAGAAAAACCTAGAGAGCAATCTTGTGCTGCTAGCCCTTGAAGTCCCATGGTGGAGCTCCACGCTATGGAGCATTAGATCTAATCTTGATGGGATCCAAAGGTTCCTGAGTGAGAGTACAGGGTGGGCGTGTACGCATGGAAAGCACCGGATCTAAACGAGAAAAGCATCCAAAATAAACTGTGGCCATGGGGGTTCGAACTCCCATCCCTGTGTTTATCAACAAGAAGCTTTTGCCATCCCTGCTGCGCGCCCTAGCTGCAAACATACGCGAACCATGTGAGTATAATAATATAGAGACGAATTTCAAAATAAAAAAATGCGTTGCAATGTTCTTCTTCTTCTTCGCGAGATACAGGGACACAGCAACAGCTTGTTCCGGGGCCATTAACCTGCAGGTCTCAAATTCGCCATACCAACACCATAAATCGTGAATAAAAAACCAGATCGAGCATATGATACGTCACGAACTCAATACACCCCTTAATTTCCTCTGAAAACACTTCTAGATAATACCCCCAAAATTAAGGAAGAAGACCCTAACCATGGTGGATTTTGATACCTGCACTTATACTTCAATTAAAAGGCACAGAAAGATTGTAAACATAATTATAAACACGAACAAGTAGTCAATTTCGATTTATTGTGCGTGTATGCTTGGATTTCGGAAAAAAAAGGATTCGAGGCAAAACGTGAATGTTAGCTGTGTTTGCGTGAATTCAGATCGATGGAGGTTATGCAGTCATGTCCCAAAAGCTCCCTCGAATCGTACACAAGAACTCTTTTTTTCTTCTTTTTTTTTTCACTTGTGCCTCTTTCTCATAGAAAATAGAGGGTGTCAATTGGTTTCCTCCTCAAAGGATCTTGCTGTCTTTTTTCTTTTATTTTTTTCGGCCCCCCTCTGCAGTTGTTAGAAAAAATCTCTTTTTATATTGGTCAATTTAGGGTATTTCTATACCTAATGGGCCTATTGCCCAACTAACCTAATAATTATAAAAAGATTAAAAATAATCTTGATAATAATAATATGATAATACTAATAATGTTCTAACCTAAATAATAATATTAATGCTAATTTTAATAATACATGATTAATAAAACCTAATTAATCCTAATACTATCTAATAATAATTCTAATAATATTAATATTAATAATAAAATTTATAATGCTAAAATCGAAACAAATGTTAATAAAACCCATAATACCCCCAAACAATGATAAAACCTTGTAATAGTAGGGCCCAATGTTCGGGTCCTAAACATCTGTTACTTACGCCCTTGTGATAACCTGATTTATAAGAGAGCGGGTTTGACAATAGAAATGTCAAACCCCATGACTCTTAATTTTGAACCTTGATGGATTAACGGACATAGATTTGATCGGGCAAATTTTGGGGTATGACAGCTGCCCCTGTTCAATCTTCTTAAACCTGAAGAGTCGGATAGGCACGTCTGCCGATCGTGATCTAAAGGTAGAAGATGATTGGACACTGAGAATGCCCCGAAATTTGCATTTATTGGGAAGAAGTTATGTAGGGGATGGGCTTAAAGATGCCACCCAAGGTAAATACCCTTCTTTTTTGAATGTGAAACAGGTGCTTTCGAAAGGAACCACCCGCTTTGATTGTAGTACGGCCTAAAAAGGTAACCTGAATTTCATGCAATGTTATGATGCATGTAATGTATGATGCAATGAGCTTCTCAAAATAAATGAGAGCGATGTATGTATATGCATTATGCATGAATGAGGTATGTTAGTTGAATGATGCATGATTGTCAATTGAAGTATGTTAGTAGTTTTGAAAAAGAAAAACCTTTGTTGGTTGTTGATGACGTTTTGGAGAAGATCATTGCCGAGGGACTAACGTGATAAACCCCATTGAAGAAACCCTTTGTAAACCCCTTTGTAAAACCCCTTTGTTTTTTTCGAAGTAGATCACTACCGAGGGACTAACGTGATAAACCCCATTGAAGAAACTCTTGGTAAAACCCTTTGTAAATCCCCTTTGTATTTTCGAAGTAGATCACTGCCGAGGGACTAACAAGATAAACCCCATTGAAGAAACTCTTGGTAAAACCCCTTTGTATTTTCGAAGTAGATCACTGCCGAGGGACTAACGTGATAAACCTCATTGAAGAACCTTTCGTAAACCCTTTGATCACTGTCGAGGGACTAATGTGATGGGTAAACGTAACTATCAATAGCGATGACTCACAGTTTCTTGTGTAGAAGATCGTTAACTTACTATAGCGCTAGCAAGCTTTCGTAGTTTGTGAACCCCAAAAGAATCACTTGCTATAGTTCTAGCAAGTTCACCTGCACCAATAGGATTACTTGTCATAGTTCTGTCAAGCTCACCTGCACCATTTGGATCATCTGCCCTGGTACTGTCAAGCTCACCTGCACCATTTGGATCATCTGCCCTGGTTCGGACAAATTTCACCTACACCATTTGGATCATTTGCCCTGGTTCGGACAAATTTCACCTACACCATTTGGATCATTTGCCCTGGTTCGGACAAATTTTACCTGCACCATTTGGATCATTTGCCCTGGTTCGGACAAATTTCACCTACACCATTTGGATCATTTGCCCTGGTTTGGACAAATTTCACCTACACCATTTGGATCATTTGCCCTGGTTCGGACAAATTTCACCTACACCATTTGGATCATTTTGCCCTGGTTCGGACAAATTTCACCTGCACCATTTGGATCATTTGCCATGGTTCGGACAAATTTCACCTACACCATTTGGATCATTTTGCCCTGGTTCGGACAAACTTCACCTGCACCATTTGGATCATTTGCCCTGGTTCGGACAAATTTCAACTACACCATTTGGATCATTTGCCCTGGTTCGGACAAATTTCACCTGCACCATTTGGATCATTTGCCCTGGTTCGGACAAATTTCACCTACACCATTTGGAGTCACTTGCCCTTGTTCGGATAAGTTCACCTGCACCACAGGAATTACCTGCCTTGGTTCTGACAAGCGTACCTGCCTAAGAAGAGATCATTTGCTATAGTTCTAGCAAACTTACCTGTATCAAAAGAATTGCCTGCCATGGTTCTGACAAGCGTACCTGCATGGAAAAGATTCACCTGTTTGGAGACTCATGACTCGTGGGTCGGAGAAAATAGCATGTCAAATATTCACGACTCGAGGGTCGGAAAACAAACCGATCGCAACACGAGGGTTGGAAAACCACGACATGTGGGTCGGAAAATACACCTATCACAACACAAGGGTTGGAAACTCACGACTCGAGGGTCGGAAAAAAAAACAAATCATAACGCGAGGGTTGGAAACTGGGCTTTTGTAGTATGTGAATGCACTAGATGGTATGCATATGCTAATGCGCATGTATGTATGCTGATGCTGATGCCAATCTTGAGATTTTATCTCCTTATTGAACCTGTTTAAACCATATTTGCCCCTACACCACGGCTATGCTTATGTCGGCTTGGTAATGTTTATGTATGCGGGTAATGCTTACGTATATGTTGATTGATGAGTGGAACGAAGTAATGTCTTCTACAAGACTACCTGAAAAGGTTTCTAGAATGGATATGAAAATTTGTCTTGAGGAAGACTACCTGAAGAGGTTCTTAGAAAAGGATAAAATTAGACTACCTGAAAAGTTTTTTTTAGCAAAGGATAAGGAATGTCTTAAAGAAGACTACCTGGAAAGGTTTTTAGAAAGGATAAGATTTGTCTTAAAGAAGACTACCTGAAAAGGTTTTTTTTTGCAAATGATAAGGAGTGTCTTAAAGAAGACTACCTAGAAAGGCTGAAATATGTCTTAAAAAGACTACCTGAAAAGGTTCTTGGAAAGGCCAATGAATGTCTTAGAAAAGACTACCTAGAAAGGTTCTTAGAAAAACAATGTCTTAAATAAGACTACCTGAAGAGGTTCCTGGAAAGGATGACAATTTGTCTTGAATAAGACTGCTTGAGGAGGCTCCTAGAAAGGATCGTGAGATTTGTCTTAACGAAGACTACCTAAAAAGTTACGATGTAATGTATCAACCAATGTATGTAATGCATGACTTATATGTATTTGCATGATGCTCCAATGATAGGTTGTTGATAACCATAGCGTATATAGCTCGTTGGAGTTGTAGGTTTGTTTGATAAGGTGGGGTGTGATGCTAGCGCGATTTCCCAATCCCTGTTTTTTGAACTTTGAAGATCGTAGTTAGGAGAAAGATTTGTTCGATGTGGTAAAGTGTGAGAACGCCTTTTCCTTATGTTGTGCGCCTTGCCCCAGTTTGGCTCTTTTGAAATACTCCACGCCTTTAACCTTTTGAGGTTCTCCACACCTTTAATCCTTCGAGGTTCTCCACACCTTATGGATTTGATATCCAATGCCCCAATGTTTATTGGGAAAAGGCGCCTATGATCTCCAAGCCGTGAAGGAAATGCCCCAAGGAATAACCTTGTCATATGCTTCGACGTTTAGATTGAAGGGTATGCTCTTGATCCCCAGGTTATGGAAGGTTATCCATGGTGTTCTATCCTTTAAAATTTCTCCCATGTTTGACATGCCCCTGATTGAGATTTCTTCGAGATGTGACCCAGGTCGATTGGACCTTAGGAAGAATGCCCTTAGTAAATAAGATGTTTGATTGTATGCCCCTGTAATCCTTGAGATTTTGCCCTTGTTTAGGAAAACCCTCTGGACGTGGTTTCCCCATTCAAGAGTCTTTATTAGAAGTGTGTAGCAACCTGCCCTAAAAAGTAAAGTTTAGAGTCGCCACCTATTCTACCAAAGCGAATAGGAAACCTCACGCAGTTAAGAGATCAGGGTAAGATACTATATTCAGGTCGAGGGAAGGTGTTAGGCACCCTTAACCCTTTCCTAAGGTTTGCATTATAAGGTCAAGGTTTATGGCTAAAAAATAAAGAAAGATGACAGACAGTTAATAGAGTTAAAGGCTAATTATTTCAACATGATTAGAGTTTGGAAGAGGGGGACTCGCCTTGTTGCCAAGTGCCTACGTATCTCCTTATGGAGAATCAGAGTCAACGTAGTTCGGGGAAGGGTTGTACGCCCTTAGGATTAAAATTTGACTTGGTATGGTTTGAAGGCTTTTTGAATGGCCTGTCGTAGTTTTGAATAAGGATGAAAATCAGTAGTTTGATTTGAAGTGTTTTGAATGTTTTAGATTTGGGAAGTGTTTCTTAGGATTGGGCGTACAACCCTGATTTTTTAGTTTGTACTATTAACCGCAATAATCTATTGATTCGATTACCATAGTTAACAGATTAATAGTTGTATCATTACCAATTTTAATCAATTGATTTAATTATTACTAATAACGAATAATAGTATTTTTAACAATTTTTATGAATTAATTTGTACCGTTACCCCTCGTAATCGATTGCTTCGATTAAAAAGAATAACGAATTGAGGTATGGAAAATGAATAAGTTAATCATCGCAACTAATAAGATAGTTGAAACCATTTAACCAAATAAAAATTAATTACGTTTTAATTAAATATCATTTTAATTAAAATTATTATTGACCATAGCGATTAATCGATTTAATCGGAACGAACAACAAATTATGATTTTTAATATCAACATCATATATTAATTTGTTTATGAAAAATAATTATTATTATATAAATGACTATTTAAAAAGGATTTAAATAAATCATATAAATTAATTAAAATTAATTTAGTTTATTAGGGTTATGATTCAATATGGCAGACTTGAGGGTCTATGTTATTCATATTAGGTTTGGGTGCATTAGATCTATGTGGCTGATGGTTCTATGGTTGAGATCTGAGGGGTGTATAGTAGATCACATGATTGGCGGCGCATGGGATCATTTAAGGAATTTCAGAAAAAACATATACAAAGGGCCAGGGATCGAACCCTAGACCCTCGAGTGAACACCACGCACGCTTTACCACTTCAACTAACTCAGTTAGTTGTTCATGAAATGGGGAAAGAATATCATATATAAACATTGCCAGCTAATCCAGAAAAAAGGCGCGCGCATTTAAACGGCCCAATGGCGAGGAGACACCTCATTGTCTTCCCTAAGAAAACACAAAATCCTGCAACTTTTAGCTACAGATTTGCTACGATTTTCTCCATAGCAAATACCCCCTGGAAAATAACGATTAGCACATGCCTCCATATAAATATTTCGCGACACATCTAAAAGCTTCGTCTAGACCATACGAATCCAACCACACCTTCGATTTGATCTAATTTTCACTCTAACAAAAAGCCCTAATTGCAAGTTCTTAAAACCCTAACGGCCAACAATGGTGGATCACCCTTAACACACCCAGAAATCCAATTAATTATGCCCACACGTTCGCAGCACCAAACACAATCATAATATATCATCAAAATTATATGAGGATGCGTGCAACAGTCCAATCGATCCGTTTTTTAAAGTTACATACCTTGGCTAATCGGAGATTAATCTGGGGGTGTTGAAGTTCTATGATGATCCCAATAGATTCCAGATGCTCCAAGGAACGTATAGCAATGCTCAAAGCTTTCTGAAACGCTTCCAATCCTTGAAAACGAACTTGACTTTCTTGAAGAATTTTGTCTTCTTGAATGCCCTTGCTCTGCCCAGAAATTCGTCCCCCAATCCTATGCCTCGTGTTTTGTACTTATAGGGGAGTGTATTAGGTCAAAGTAATAGCCCAAATGTTACTTGAATCAGATCTTACTAAAATTTGGAAATTTGATTTTATTTTTGAATATAACCTTGCTATTTTTGTCCTTATTTTGTGCTAATCTTTCTCAATCAAATTATCACGAAAATTATATCATAATTTGCAATAAATATTGATTGGATTTGATCAATATGAATCCCTTCACTCAATATTTGATTTTCTTTTCCATTATATTACTTTAAATCATTTTTAAATGAAATAAAAATTATATAAAATCAAATAAAAGGCTAAAATTCGTGGCATATGGCTTGAATAACCTAAATGACTTGTGGACCAAGTTTAAGTCATAAAAGTATAGGCCCATTTGCAAAAAATTCATTTTGAACCTCCTTTATTTCACATTTGGTCTTCCAAAATCAACCAACTTTGACCAAGCATATCTCACTCACCTTTTAAGCTATGAAGGAGTTCTAGGACTTTTTGGAAACCTCAAGATGTCCTCTATAAGCCACTTTGGAACATATTTTTCATTTGGGGCTTTTATCTTGATCATATCCTCTTTGACAGAAAACTGCTTTTGAATGATGTTTGAAAAGGACCTGTAATCTTTTGCATTATACCTCTCAAATGAAGCATTTCTAGCCTTGACTTGTGAGGGACAAAGTTGTAGAGAATCCAATTTCCTTCCAAATAGGCTTTGAGTGGGGAATTTTTGATGTTCCATGTGAAAGTTATGGTCAGTCAAAGTTGAGTTGACTTTCTCCTAGAGAAACCCTAATTTGAACCTTTTTGTATTTGTTCATCTCTGAGTTTCTACTGATAAATCATGATCAAATTTTGATCAAATGATGGATATATACCTCTATACTTGATGTTTGATCAATGATTAGAGGTTTGGACCATGCTTTGATTGTGGTTGACTTTTAGGCTTAATCAGTTGATTGTGAATCTTGGAGTTTGATCGGAAAAATAGCAAGTGTACTATTTTTGCCTCTGTAGTAATAATAAGGGAAATTCCCCGAATGTCGATCTCAAGGACTGCATAGGAAATACAGATTCGTAAAATATGATTCAATTGAACAAAAAATTAATGTTTTGGTTTTGGGGGATTAAATCCTTGCAAAGAAAAATTAATGAGAAAATAAATTGATTTTTGTTATCAAATATATGAGATGCTAGGGTGAGTGGTGGATTTGGCATGCAACACTCAGAATTAAGATCTCTTCAATAAGTTCATAACATTCAGCTACTACATCTTTAGGGTGTTTCCTCCTAAGTCCTTAGTGAGAAAACCTTTGGTCTTCCAACCTAAATCCTAAGTCCTTAGGAACCTAAATTGAAACCAAGCTTTTATATAATCAAGATTATGTGGTAATTATAGGGTATCCCTAGTCCTAGGTGATATCTACTATAATCAAATTATGCACAAACCCTAACAATTACAGTCCTGTATTGTTAGCCGTAGATTACTCCCTATTTGACCGATAAAGAAAATATTAAGAACATTGCATAACTTAACTGAAAATCATAAACCAATGTATTGACGAAATCACAAATTCATCGTTATTACAAAACCAAATCAAGACCACCCCCCTAGCATTGGGGGGTTTAGCCTCTCATAATATTCAAGAAAGACAAAGTAAAGAATTTAGACATTACAAAGATAATGGGGAACTTTGATCTTCAATAGTGTCCACCGTTGAATCTCTCCGTCTCCGAAACCCTTGATGAAGCTATCTTCTCTCCTCTGTGGTTTTCTATCGTATGATCCAAAGTCTCTTCTCCTTGTCTCTCAATCCTCTTTTAATCCCTCTAGGTTTTTAGATCTCAGCCGGAATACCCAAATTGCCCCCAGAACTTTAAAATTGTAAAAACATAGAAAATCAGAAATTCTGTCCGCACAGCCTGACACGGCCGTGTCACTTGACACAGGCTGACCGTGTCAGCTTCTGCCACTTTTGGGGAGAATTCTTCAGCAGGTTGGACCCGGCCGTGTCACTTGACACGGTCTGACCGTGTCCGTCTCTGCCTCTTTTGGCTTTGACTTCAACATCAAAGTTGTAGCCCTTTTCGTTAGCGAAATTTTGCCACCGGAACCAGATCATTCCGAGTTACGAAGCTCTAGTTATGATCAAAATACTACACGCCTGTCACGATTTTCAGCTTCTTTTACACCAACACTTGTGCAACTTCCATCTGATCCAGAATTAACCTACAACCACCAAGTAGAGAGATCAAAAGCACCTAATAGACAAAGATAAATGGCACAAAAACAAAATGCACACAAAATAACTAGAACTAGATGAATCAAAGAAAAAACACTTAAAAACAACCACAAAGTGTTACCAAGTATGACGATCTTATGCCGAATTTATGACGAAATTAAGTAGAAATGGTGACCGATCACAACCCCAAACTTATCTCATTGCTTGTCCTCAAGTGATGCAAGAGATCAAACCGAGGTCGCCTTAAACTTTTCTTTTCCACAACATAGTCGATGTCTTTTGCAACTTACTTCTCTTTCTTGATTAAGTTTTTGGGTTTATCGAACCTTGTTGTCCATCACACTTCACAACAGAGTGTATTTCACCTGCAAACTTTTCACACTTCTCACATTGTCTCTCGGGGTTAGAGTGTTTTTCGCTCAACATCACGATATGGAATATCAACCCTTGACTTTGCATACATCCTACTTTCACTACACAAAAAGAATTCACACACTTTTGAGGACTTTTTAGGTTGTAACGGGGCTGAGGTGGAAGGAAGGATGAACAAGAGATTGATATGAAAATGGTTTATGAACTAGCACTTATGTTATTTTTCTTGTCTTTGTGTTCGGTTTTGTGTGAGGGGGTTTCTTCTTAGACTCTCCTTTTTACCTAATTACCGGGTAATCAACATCGTTCGAGTCTTTCAAATCTTTTTAGGCAAGTGTTTCAAACTATTTTTTTCCTTTTTTTTCTTGTGCTTTACCCATTTTTCTTATCTTTTTTTTTTTATATATCACACTTGCCCTTTATTTTCTTAAGCACCACCCCAAACTTACAATTTCACACAAGTTCAAAAGAAACAATAATTACACAAGTGCCAAACAAAAATGATAGAATCATGGTTAAGGATGACATGTGTGGATTTAAACAAACAAGGGGGAATGGCTCAACGGGTTTAACGAGGGATAAAACAAAAATAAATGAAGGACGAAAAGGCTCTGGGGATTACAAACAAGTGCCTCGGTGTGTGATTTCATATTTGTACTGTGTCGGTAGGACAAACGCAAAATTAGAGAGATAAAGTCATACCTGATTTCACTCTCATGATGATCTTTACATGTGTTTGGCTTTTTATATTCCTCACCATGTAGGCTAAGTTTGCAGCTTCACACACCCTTTATGTCATGTGACTTTCCTTTTCGGCTCGATTTCACCACTTACCTTCTCAGTCCAGTTCTTCAAGTTGTGTCCGACACTTTCGGCTATGTCCACTTCCAAAGTACCTCGAGAGATTAAGTTCAGGTTGCACCTTTCATCCACTAACTACCATTCATCATTCATTCGGCATCCATCACTCAATCTATAACACAATGTCAACACAACACACAAACAAAAACAAAAATGGAAATCAACTAAAAGCAACTGAAAAGAACCCCTCCCACACTTGAACTAAACATTGTCCTCAATGTTTTAGAACCAGCCTTGGAGAGGTTGCTTACAGAGGTATTGCATTCCAATGATCACTTCCTAGCTTCCACTAGAGATGCTCTCTTTTATTTCCTGAAAATAAAACAAACAAACAGAAAAATTAATTATTAAAATCGTGGGTTGCCTCCCACAAAGCGCTTCGTTTAACGTCGTATGGCTCGACGGTCCATTACCCTTTATTATGGGGGGTACTTCCTCTTCCAAACCTTGTTGCTTGTTACTTCCTCCGCCAAGAACTCATGAAGATGAAAAGCATGGACCACTTTTCTCTTTAACTCACTTTCCGCCTTCATCTTCTCTCCTTGGTTTTCTTCTTTCTTCTTCTTTTGAACTTCTATAGCGACCTTAGGACTTTTGATAGAAACATGAGCTAGTTCCACCTGAGAAGCTATGCTTGAAACTTTTTCTTGAAAATATTTAGGGCTTTTGTATTCTCCCTCACTTTCGATCATACCCTACAGAAGCTTGATCATGTACACCTTCACTTTGTTTCTTGACTTCTAACATCTTTAAGGTTACTTCTTCATTAAAGGCTTTCACCGTTAGAGTCCCTTTCTCAATGTCAAAGTTGCAACGACTTGTCAACAAAAATGGTCTCCCAAGAAGGATAGGAGTTTCTTCATCTTCAGGAATGTCCATGATGTGGAAGTCAACAGGGAATACAAACTTGTCAATCTCCACTAGTACGTCTTCAGCTATCCCATATGATTTCTTGATGGTGTGATCAGCGAACTTCAACTTGGTTTCACTTTCACTTATCTTTCCCAATTCAAGCTTTTTAAAGATAGATAGTGGCATTAAACTCACACTAGAACCCGAATCAATGAGTACCTTTTTAAACATTCTGTTCTTGATGGTGCATGGTATCGCCGCCGCTCCAGGGTCTTTCTTCTTGATGGGGATCTTCCTTGCTGGAGAGACTATACTACACTTTTCTGTTGCAAATTCTGGTTCTCCCCCCATTGGCCTCTTTTTACCGATAACCTCCTTCATAAACTTCTTGTACAAAGGCATTTGCTCAAGTGCTTCAAAGAAAGGTAGATTAACCTCTAATTTTTTAAACAAGGCTGCAAACTTCTCAAAATCTTTTTCTGTTGATTTCTTCTTTGTCACTCTAGAAGGAAAAGGAAGCTTAATTGCCGGTTTAGCATCTTTCTTATGTTTCTCTTCACGTTGCTTAACCGGTTGTATCACAATTTCGGGCTCTTTCACATTCTCTCTTATCTCCAAATCTACCTCAATCACCAAGGGATCATCTATTTCCTCTTTTTCTTTTTCCGGTTCTGCCACTTTCTTACTCCTTGTAGTAACAGCATTAATCTTCTCTTCGTCTTTCGGATTTTTCACAGTTGAACTCGGAAAGGTACCTTGTGCCTGTAGAGTGAGATGCTGTGCTATTTGACCCACTTGAACTTCCAGATTTTTTATCGAAGTTGTGGTGTTCCTATGGTTGTTTCTGGTTTCTTCTTGAAACAGAGAGCATTGTCCAACCAATCTCTCAATAGCTACTTCCCGCTCCGCCTTCTGAGGAATTTGTTGTTGATCTTTCCAAGCAAAGTTGGGATGATTCTTCCACCCTGGATTATAGGTGTTAGAATACGGGTTGTTTTGCCTCAAGAATTTTATTTCTTCAATTTGCTTGGGAGTAGTAACACAATATACAGTTTGGTGAGGACCTTGGAAAATTTCACAGATTACAGGTTGAACTTGTTGGACTTGAGCAACCTGTTGAGTACCTATATTCATAGCCTTTAATCTCTTTTCTACCTCTGCAGCTATAACATCTTCAACCCGAATTTTGTTGGTGTTTAGCTTCAGATCAATGACTCCTTCAGGTTTGCTCTTATACCTGTCATACAACTCCAAATGCTCATTTGCAGCTATTGCTTCAATGATCTTGATGATACCAGAGGCTGTTGTGAAATTTGTTGAGCCTCCAGCTGCTGTATCGATCAACTGCTTTGTCTTGATTCTGAGCCCGTTGACAAACATTTGCATCTGTTCAGTTTTGTCCATATTGTGTGTTGGACATGCCACCAAAGTCCTCTTGAATCTTTTATAAGCATCGCCCAAAGACTCACCCTCCTTTTGCTTGAAGTTCAGAATTTCATACCTTTTTCGTAGAAAGACTGATGCTGGAAAATATTCATTCAGGAAAGCCTTTTCCATCTCTTCCCACGATGTGATACTACCCGCTGGTAGAGAATAGAACCACTCTTCTGCCTCTTCCGCTAGAGTGAAAGGAAACATCCTAAGCCTCTTTGCTTCTTCCGTGTGACCGTCAAATTTTAGAGTGGTGCTCATGGTCAAAAATCTCTGCACATACTTGTTTGCGTCTTCGTTAACCTTTCCGGTGAAAGGTTTTCTTTCAAGCTGATTAATGGTACTTGGGTGCAGTTGAAAGTTGGCAGCATTTACCGGTTGGTTGACAATTGTTTGTCTTCCCCCCGGTGTATTTGCAACACCGTAGTCACCAAGGAGCCTATCAGGAGGAGGAGGATTTTCACCCATGACTTCTTCACTTTCAGAACCTGAACCTGAATGAACTGTAACAATTTTTTCTTCAGATTCTCGCTTTGACAACCGAGCTTGTCTACGTCTTGCGTGCAAATTTCTTTCAATTTCTGCGTCAAAAAGAAATTTAGCTGAGGTCTTACCTCGCATACACAGATTAGACAGATATGAGGATTAGAAAAAAAATTAAAAAGTGAAAAAAATAAAATTTTAGTCGAAGAGCAACAAAATTTCAATTGAACTTAAATTAAAAATCTGTCTTCAGGCTGTCCCCGGCAACGGCGCCAAAAACTTGATCGGAAAAATAGCAAGTGTACTATTTTTGCCTCTGTAGTAATAATAAGGGAAATTCCCCGAATGTCGATCTCAAGGACTGCGTAGGAAATACAGATTCGTAAAATATGATTCAATTGAACAAAAAATTAATGTTTTGGTTTTGGGGGATTAAATCCTTGCAAATAAAAATTAATGAGAAAATAAATTGATTTTTGTTATCAAATATATGTGATGCTAGGGTGAGTGGTGGATTTGGCATGCAACACTCAGAATTAAGATCTCTTCAATAAGTTCATAACATTCAGCTACCACATTCTTAGGGTGTTTTCTCCTAAGTCCTTAGTGAGAAAACCTTTGGTCTTCCAACCTAAATCCTAAGTCCTTAGAAACCTAAATTGAAACCAAGCTTTTATATAATCAAGATTATGTGGTAATTATAGGGTATCCCTAGTCCTAGGTGATATCTACTATAATCAAATTATGCACAAACCCTACGACTACAGTCCTGTATTGTTAGCCGTAGATTACTCCTTATTTGACCGATAAAGAAAATATTAAGAACATTGCATAATTTAACTGAAAATCATAAACCAATATATTGACGAAATCACAAATTCATCGTTATTACAAAACCAAATCAGGACCACCCCCCTAGCATTGGGGGGTTTAGCCTCTCATAATATTCAAGAAAGACAAAGTAAAGAATTTAGACATTACAAAGATAATGGGGAACTTTGATCTTCAATGGTGTCCACCGTTGAATCTCTCCGTCTCCGAAACCCTTGATGAAGCTATCTTCTCTCCTCTGTGGTTTTCTATCGTATGATCCAAAGTCTCTTCTCCTTGTCTCTCAATCCTCTTTTAATCCCTCTAGGTTTTCAGATCTCAGTCGGAATACCCAAATTGCCCCCAGAACTTTAAAATTGTAAAAACATAGAAAATCAGAAATTCTGTCCGCACAGGCTGACACGGCCGTGTCACTTGACACGGGCTGACCGTGTTAGCTTCTGCCACTTTTGGGGAGAATTCTTCAGCAGGTTGGACACGGCCGTGTCACTTGACACGGTCTGACCGTGTCCGTCTCTGCCTCTTTTGGCTTTGACTTCAACATCAAAGTTGTAGCCCTTTTCGTTAGCAAAATTTTGCCACCGGAACCGCGTCATTCCGAGTTACGAAGCTCCAGTTATGATCAAAATACTACACGCCTGTCACGATTTTCAGCTTCTTTTACACCAACACTTGTGCAACTTCCATCTGATCCAGAATTAACCTACAACCACCAAGTAGAGAGATCAAAAGCACCTAATAGACAAAGATAAATGGCACAAAAACAAAATGCATACAAAATAACTAGAACTAGATGAATCAAAGAAAAACACTTAAAAACAACCACAAAGTGTTACCAAGTATGACGATCTTATGCCGAATTTATGACGAAATTAAGTAGAAATGGTGACCGATCACAACCCCAAACTTATCTCATTGCTTGTCCTCAAGTGATGCAAGAGATCAAACCGAGGTCGCCTTAAACTTTTCTTTTCCACAACATAGTCGATGTCTTTTGCAACTTACTTCTCTTTCTTGATTAAGTTTTTGGGTTTATCGAACCTTGTTGTCCATCACACTTCACAACAGAGTGTATTTCACCTGCAAAATTTTCACACTTCTCACATTGTCTCTCGGGGTTAGAGTGTTTTTCGCTCAACATCACGATATGGAATATCAACCCTTGACTTTGCATACATCCTACTTTCACTACACAGAAAGAATTCACACACTTTTGAGGACTTTTTAGGTTGTAACGGGACTGAGGTGGAAGGAAGGATAAACAAGAGATTGATATGCAAATGGTTTATGAACTAGCAATTATGTTATTTTTCTTGTCTTTGTGTTCGGTTTTGTGTGAGGGGGTTTCTTCTTAGACTCTCCTTTTTACCTAATTACCGGGTAATCAACATCGTTCGAGTCTTTCAAATCTTTTTAGGCAAGTGTTTCAAACTATTTTTTTCCTTTTTTTTTCTTGTGCTTTACCCATTTTTCTTATCTTTTTTTTTTTTTATATCACACTTGTCCTTTATTTTCTTAAGCACCACCCCAAACTTACAATTTCACACAAGTTCAAAAGAAACAATAATTACACAAGTGACAAACAAAAATGATAGAATCATGGTTAAGGATGACATGTGTGGATTTAAACAAACAAGGGGGAATGGCTCAACGGGTTTAACGAGGGATAAAACAAAAATAAATGAAGGACGGAAAGGCTCTGGGGAGAACAAACAAGTGCCTCGGTGTGTGATTTCATATTTGTATTGTGTCGGTAGGACAAACGCAAAATTAGAGAGATAAAGTCATACCTGATTTCACTCTCATGATGATCTTTACATGTGTTTGGCTTTTTATGTTCCTCACCATGTAGGCTAAGTTTGCAGCTTCACACACCCTTTATGTCATGTGACTTTCCTTTTCGGCTGGATTTCACCACTTACCTTCTCAGTCCGGTTCTTCAAGTTGTGTCCGACACTTTCGGCTATGTCCACTTCCAAAGTACCTCGAGAGATTAAGTTCAGGTTGCACCTTTCATCCACTAACTACCATTCATCATTCATTCGGCATCCATCACTCAATCTATAACACAATGTCAACACAACACACAAACAAAAACAAAAATGGAAATCAACTAAAAGCAACTGAAAAGAACCCCTCCCACACTTGAACTAAACATTGTCCTCAATGTTTTAGAACCAGCCTTGGAGAGGTTGCTTACAGAGGTATTGCATTCCAATGATCACTTCCTAGCTTCCACTAGAGATGCTCTCTTTTATTTCCTGAAAATAAAACAAACAAACAGAAAACTTAATTATTAAAACCGTGGGTTGCCTCCCACGAAGCGCTTCGTTTAACGTCGTATGGCTCGACGGTCCATTACCCTTTATTATGGGGGGTACTTCCTCTTCCAAACCTTGTTGCTTGTTACTTCCTCCACCAAGAACTCATGAAGATGAAAAGCATGGACCACTTTTCTCTTTAACTCACTTTCCGCCTTCATCTTCTCTCCTTGGTTTTCTTCTTTCTTCTTCTTTTTAACTTCTATAGCGACCTTAGGACTTTTGATAGAAACATGAGCTAGTTCCACCTGAGAAGCTATGCTTGAAACTTTTTCTTGAAAATATTTAGGGCTTTTGTATTCTCCCTCACTTTCGATCATACCAACAGAAGCTTGATCATGTACACCTTCACTTTGTTTCTTGACTTCTAACATCTTTAAGGTTACTTCTTCATTAAAGGCTTTCACCGTTAGAGTCCCTTTCTCAATGTCAAAGTTGCAACACTTGTCAGCAAAAATGGTCTCCCAAGAAGGATAGGAGTTTCTTCATCTTCAGGAATCTCCATGATGTGGAAGTCAACAGGGAATACAAACTTGTCAATCTCCACTAGTACGTCTTCATCTATCCCATATGATTTCATGATGGTGTGATCAGCGAACTTCAACTTGGTTTCACTTTCACTTATCTTTCCCAATTCAAGCTTTTTAAAGATAGATAGTGGCATTAAACTCACACTAGAACCCGAATCAATGAGTACCTTTTTAAACATTCTGTTCTTGATGGTGCATGGTATCGCCGCCGCTCCAGGGTCTTTCTTCTTGATGGGGATCTTCCTTGCTGGAGAGACTATACTACACTTTTCTGTTGCAATTTCTGGTTCTCCCCCCATTGGCCTCTTTTTACCGATAACCTCCTTCATAAACTTCTTGTACAAAGGCATTTGCTCAAGTGCTTCAAAGAAAGGTAGATTAACCTTTAATTTTTTAAACAAGGCTGCAAACTTCTCAAAATCTTTTTCTGTTGAATTCTTCTTTGTCACTCTAGAAGGAAAAGGAAGCTTAATTGCCGGTTTAGCATCTTTCTTATGTTTCTCTTCATGTTGCTTAACCGGTTGTATCATAATTTCGGACTCTTTCACATTCTCTCTTATCTCCAAATCTACCTCAATCACCAAGGGATCATCTATTTCCTCTTTTTCTTTTTCCGGTTCTGCCACTTTCTTACTCCTTGTAGTAACAGCATTAATCTTCTCTTCGTCTTTTGGATTTTTCACAGTTGAACTCGGAAAGGTACCTTGTGCCTGTAGAGTGAGATGTTGTGCTATTTGACCCACTTGAACTTCCAGATTTTTTATCGAAGCTGTGGTGTTCCTATGGTTGTTTCTGGTTTCTTCTTGAAACAGAGAGCATTGTCCAACCAATCTCTCAATAGCTACTTCCCACTCCGCCTTCTGAGGAATTTGTTGTTGATCTTTCCAAGCAAAGTTGGGATGATTCTTCCACCCTGGATTATAGGTGTTAGAATACGGGTTGTTTTGCCTCAAGAATTTTATTTCTTCAATTTTCTTGGGAGTAGCAACACAATATACAGTTTGGTGAGGACCTTGGCAAATTTCACAGATTACAGGTTGAACTTGTTGGACTTGAGCAACCTGTTGAGTACCTATATTCATAGCCTTTAATCTCTTTTCTACCTTTGCAGCTATAGCATCTTCAACCCGAATTTTGTTGGTGTTTAGCTTCAGATCAATGACTCCTTCAGGTTTGCTCGTATACCTGTCATACAACTCCAAATGCTCATTTGCAGCTATTGCTTCAATGATCTTGATGATACCTGAGGCTGTTGTGAAATTTGTTGAGCCTCCAGCTGCTGTATCGATCAACTACTTTGTCTTGATTCTGAGCCCGTTGACAAACATTTGCATCTGTTCAGTTTTGTCCATATTGTGTGTTGGACATGCCACCAAAGTCCTCTTGAATCTTTTATAAGCATCGCCCAAAGACTCACCCTCCTTTTGCTTGAAGTTCAGAATTTCATACCTTTTTCGTAGAAAGACTGATGCTGGAAAATATTCATTCAGGAAAGCCTTTTCCATCTCTTCCCACGATGTGATACTACCCGCTGGTAGAGAATAGAACCACTCTTCTGCCTCTTCCGCTAGAGTGAAAGGAAACATCCTAAGCCTCTTTGCTTCTTCCGTGTGACCGTCAATTTTTAGAGTGGTGCTCATGGTCAAAAATCTCTGCAGATGCTTGTTTGCGTCTTCGTTAACCTTTCCGGTGAAAGGTTTTCTTTCAAGCTGATTAATGGTACTTGGGTGCAGTTGAAAGTTGGCAGCATTTACCGGTTGGTTGACAATTGTTTGTCTTCCCCCCGATGTATTTGCAACACCGTAGTCACCAAGGAGCCTCTCAGAAGGAGGAGGATTTTCACTCATGACTTCTTCACTTTCAGAACCTGAACCTGAATGAACTGTAACAATTTCTTCTTCAGATTCTCGCTTTGACAACCGAGCTTGTCTACGTCTTGCGTGCAAAGTTCTTTCAATTTCTGCGTCAAAAAGAAATTTAGCTGAGAATTTAGCTGCTTTTCAGAATGAGTCATGCGTTTCGGTCGCATCCGACGGACGGTGATTTGCTGAGTACTTAGAATGAGGTGATGTTTTTATAAGATTACCTGAAGAGGTCCTTGGAAAGAATGGGAAATTGTCTTAAACAAGATTGTGCTTTAAACAAAGCTCAAAGGGACATGCTTGTGAAGAGGGTCAAAAAGATTCCTATAGAGGATAAAGACTTGTTTTAAGGAATGTGGCGTTTTAAACAAAACTTAGGAGAAAAAAAAAACATCTTGAAGAAGATTACCCTAGAAAGGATGGTAAACTGTCCTAGAGAAGACTCTATACTTTAAACAAAGTTAAACAAGGTTCTTGGAAGCATAAGAGGAGTTTGAATATGTCTTAAGAAAAACTAACTGAAAAGATCGACGGGTATCTTAAAGAAGATTACTTAGAAAGGAATATGTCTTAGAGAAGACTATTTGAAAAGACTCGAAAATAGAAAGGAAAGAGAAGATGCGTCTTAGAGAAGACTTTCTGAACACGGTTCCTAGAAAGGATAAGAGATTTTTGGACCTGTCTTGAAGAAGACTACTTGAAGAGGTTTAGAGACATCATTAATGAAAACTACCCGGAAAGGCTTCTGGAAAGGGTGTGAGAGTGGTGTCGACACCATCTGATACTAAGTGACCTTTGCTACGTGCCCCCAGGTAATGGACTTGCCCCATGGGCTATTCAACATCTTTGACAGATTCTACGGATCTTGATTAGCTTGCCCCATGTAAATGGTATAATGACGAGTTATGTCCTGTGTACACATTAGCCATCCCAGTCATGCGTAAGGGTTGTTTCTTCTTTTGCTAAGCTCTTAAAGCTACTTCGTCAGTCAGTAGGATTTTTAGCCATTAGCCATGCCCCATGCAACTTCTCCCTGATGTTTAAACATTTGAGTCCACATAGGCAAGTGTACTTTATAATGAAATTCATAAGATGCGAATGCGTATGTCTGTCTTGAAAGTTTAAAAACATTTTTTTTTAGTAAAACAAAGTATTTTTTTTTGTAAGAAAATGATATCAACTCAAGAGTTATAGTAGACCTTAAGGAGTCGGGATACCTTTGGTAATGGTATGCTTTCGAACTAACCATGCTTCAGTTAGGACTTTTAAGGGTTGTAACGTGGCCTGGTTCGCGGTTTTAAGAAACAAAGGATAATGGATCAAAGTTTATTTGTACCCATCCCCATCTTCGTGATGTTCTCCAGTCCTATGCTCGGTTAACTATGCGTTTAAGCTCCAAAAGACTTTGGGAATACTGATGTTTATGATGATTTAAAAACCAAAGGTTTATTTGCAAAGGCAATCATCCACCTTTCTTGTAATATTCTCCTTTTGTGAGGATATGTAGTGACCTCTTTTCGTCTTTGTTATCCCTAACTTTGCCTGAACTGTTCATTTTAAAACTACAGTCAGCGGGATGCCCCAATTTTGCCTAAGTCTCCTTAATAGGTTTTGACTTAGCAGGCCATTGCATTGCTTTCTTTTTCTTGGCGGCTATTGACTGCCGGGCTTAATGATGACGGTGAACCATCGGTGATTATGTTCAAAGGAACAGTTTGGAATAACTAAGTTAACTGAGCAGCTACCCTACCCCGGGTTATGTATTAAGGGTTTTATTTTATATGAAGGAAAACTCCTACTTCTTTAGGCTCAAAGGGGTTGACGAGGGATTAACATCCTTATATCTCCATGATTTGGGAATTGAAACAATGCCTGTACGACTGCGTAATGTATGAAATTATGGTATCATTTTCGTCATTCTCCCTATAAAGGTGTACGACTTTAACGAGAGTTGAATATCACAAAGAAGAAAACCAAGTAAAACACAGTTTTAAATATAGTGAGAACTGTGCGGGTTGTCCCTTTCGTTTGTAGATCCAGGTAATCATCATCCTTAGGGACATTGTTAGAAGGAATGCGAACTGTGCGGGTTGTCCCTTTCGTTTGTGGATGAGGGACAAATCCTTCTTGAGAGGTCTCTCCTTTCTCTTGGAATCGGATAGCTCTCCTAACAGGTCGGGCCTGATGTCTGTCCTTAGTTGGGCCAAAGCCTGAAACAAATCCTAGCAGCGGGTTTTTGTCATCGGGGATCTCATCCTGAACCAGGGTATCCCCAGACTGAACCTCTTTTGCTTTTTCTTGTGTATCCAGGAGGGCCTTCATGAATCCTAGCATCTGAGCCATACCTTCTTTAACCTCTTACATACTAACCTTTAGTTGATCCACTTCCTCACGAAGGGCGGCTTGATTCTGTTCAAGCTAATCCATTGATTTCTTTTGTTGAAATCTGGTTTGATAAGACGGTCGGGATGTTAGGTTATCCTTCCCAATGGTCCCTTGTTCTGGAGATAGAAGAGAAATCTTCTCTCAATGCCATGGAAATGACGTGCATGCCATGAATGATATGCTTTATTCGTATTTACGTATTATCCACATCTATGGATTAAATATAATAAATCTCTTTTTTTTATCTCTCTTTTTTGAATAAGACATGGTGCAAGAATGCACATGATGCATGATGAATGGAAAAAAGAAATAAAAAACAAATAATGAACAACACATATATATACATATAGCACATAATCACATAGGACCTAGGTTCATAGGTTCATAGGTTCGACGTAGCGGCTTTAGGGAGCCTACCCTTTCCATTGGTATGTCCTAGACACGGGTCTCATGGGGTCGTTCGTAGCCTCCGAGACTTTTTTTTCTTCGGATTTTAGAACAACTCATTTTATCCAATGAGGTTCGAATTTTTGGGGTAGGTTCTCGGAGAGATCAGCTGACTACCAAGTCCTGCCCTCAACAAGGTCAAGCCTCGTATTGGACATTTCCGGATATTCAACCCACTTCGAGTGGAGTTATCAATGAGACTCGTAGGCGATTCAAGTCCCCCCTGATCTCAAGGATAACTCCCACACTTAGGTTTTAACACAACATAATATACCCAGCAGTGCATATAAAAATATAACAACCAGGCAATTAAATATAAATATATTAACACAAACAATCAAATATAAATATATTAACATAAACAATTAAATATTTTTAGACAAAAATAAACAAATAAACAAATTTTAAAAAAATAAAAAATAATTGCAAACCCTAAAAATGGCAAATTAGCCAAACCCTAAAAAGTGGCAAATTAGCCAAATCCTGAAAAGTGGCAGATTAGCAAAACCCTAACAATTTGCCAAACCTAAACCCTGCCAAAACCTAAAACTATAGGAGCATAGTATTCACCATTATAGTGTGTCCCCAGCAGAGTCGCCAGCTGTAGCAACCTGCCCTAAAAATTAAAGTTTAGAATCGCCACCTATTCTACCAAGGCGAATAGGAAACCTCGCGTAGTTAAGAGATCAGGGTAAGATACTATATTCAGGTCGAGGGAAGGTGTTAGGCACCCTCAACCCTTTCCTAAGGTTTGCATTATAAAGTCAAGGTTTATGGCTAAAAAATAAAGAAAGATGACAGACAGTTAATAGAGTTAAAGGCTAATTATTTCAACATGATTAGAGTTTGGAAGAGGGGGACTCGCCTTGTTGCCAAGTGCCTACGTATCTCCTTATGGAGAATCAGAGTCAACGTAGTTCGGGGAAGGGTTGTACGCCCTTAGGATTAGAATTTGATTTGGTATGGTTTGAAGGCTTTTTGACTGGCCTATCGTAGTTTTGAATAAGGATGAAAATCCGTAGTTTGATTTGAAGTGTTTTGAATGTTTTAGATTTGGGAAGTGTTTTTTTGGATTGGGCGTACAACCCTGATTTTTTAGTTTGTACTATTAACCGCAATAATCTTTGATTCGATTACCATAGTTAACAGATTAATAGTTGGATCGTTACCAATTTTAATCAATTGATTTAATTATTACTAATAACGAATAATAGTATTTTTAACAATTTTTATGAATTAATTTGTACCGTTACCCCTCGTAATCGATTAATTCGATTAAAAAGAATAACGAATTGAGGTATGGAAAATGAATAAGTTAATCATCGCAACTAATAAGATAGTTGAAACCATTTAACCAAATAAAAATTAATTACGTTTTAATTAAATATCATTTTAATTAAAATTATTATTGACCATAGCGATTAATCGATTTAATCGGAACGAACAACAAATTATGATTTTTAATATCAACATCATATATTAATTTGTTTATGAAAAATAATTATTATTATATAAATGACTATTTAAAAAGGATTTAAATAAATCATATAAATTAATTAAAATTAATTTAGTTTATTAGGGTTATGATTCAATGTGGCAGACTTGAGGGTCTATGTTATGCATATTAGGTTTGGGTGCATTAGATCTATGTGGCTGATGGTTCTATGGTTCAGATCTGAGGGGTGTATAGTAGATCACATGATTGGCGGCGCATGGGATCATTTAAGGAATTTCAGAAAAAAACATATACAAAGGGCCAGGGATCGAACCCTGGACCCTCGAGTGAACACCACGCACGCTTTACCACTTCAACTAACTCAGTTAGTTGTTCATGAAATGGGGAAAGAATACCATATATAAACATTGCCAGCTAATCCAGAAAAAAGGCGCGCGCATTTAAACGGCCCAATGGTGAGGAGACACCTCATTGTCTTCCCCAAGAAAACACAAAATCCTGCAACTTTTAGCTACAGATTTGCTACGATTTTCTCCGTAGCAAATACCCCCTGGAAAATAACGATTAGCACATGCCTCCACATAAATATTTCGCGACACATCTAAAAGCTTCGTCTAGATTATACGAATCCAACCACACCTTCGATTTGATCTAATTTTCACTCTAACAAAAAGCCCTAATTGCAAGTTCTTAAAACCCTAACGGCCAACAATGGTGGATCACCCTTAACACACCCAGAAATCCAATTAATTATGCCCACACGTTCGCAGCACCAAACACAATCATAATATATCATCAAAATTATATGAGGATGCGTGCAACAGTCCAATCGATCCGTTTTTTAAAGTTACATACCTTGGCTAATCGGAGATTAATCTGGGGGTGTTGAAGTCGTGTGATGATCCCAATAGATTCCAGATGCTCCAAGGAATGTATAGCAATGCTCAAAGTTTTCTAAAACGCTTCCAATCCTTGAAACCGAACTTGACTTTCTTGAAGAATTTTGTCTTCTTGAATGCCCTTGCTCTGCCCAGAAATTCGTCCCCCAATCCTATGCCTCGTGTTTTGTACTTATAGGGGAGTGTATTAGGTCAAAGTAATAGCCCAAATGTTACTTGAATCAGATCTTACTAAAATTTGGAAATTTGATTTTATTTTTGAATATAACCTTGCTATTTTTGTCCTTATTTTGTGCTAATCTTTCTCAATCAAATTATCACGAAAATTATATCATAATTTGCAATAAATATTGATTGGATTTGATCAATATGAATCCCTTCACTCAATATTTGACTTTCTTTTCCATTATGTTACTTTAAATCATTTTTAAATGAAATAAAAATTATATAAAATCAAATAAAAGGCTAAAATTCGTGGCATATGGCTTGAATAACCTAAATGACTTGTGGACCAAGTTTAAGTCATAAAAGTATAGGCCCATTTGCAAAAAATTCATTTTGAACCTCCTTTATTTCACATTTGGTCTTCCAAAATCAACCAACTTTGACCAAGCATATCTCACTCAACTTTTAAGCTATGAAGGAGTTCTAGGACTTTTTGGAAACCTCAAGATGTCCTCTATAAGCCACTTTCGAACATATTTTTCATTTGGGGCTTTTATCTTAATCATATCCTCTTTGACAGAAAACTGCTTTTGAATGATGTTTGAAAAGGACCTGTAATCTTTTGCATTATACCTCTCAAATGAAGCATTTCTAGCCTTGGCTTGTGAGAGACAAAGTTGTAGAGAATCCAATTTCCTTCCAAATAGGCTTTGAGTGGGGAATTTTTGATGTTCCATGTGAAAGTTATGGTCAGTCAAAGTTGAGTTGACTTTCTCCTAGAGAAACCCTAATTTGAACCTTTTTGTATTTGTTCATCTCTGAGTTTCTACTGATAAATCATGATCAAATTTTGATCAAATGATGGATATATACCTCTACACTTGATGTTTGATCAATGATCAGAGGTTTGGACCATGCTTTGATTGTGGTTGACTTTTAGGCTTAATCAGTTGACTGTGAATCTTGGAGTTTGTTTGAGCAGGTAACTTTGGAGTTGAGCCTCGACTTTTGCCATAGAGTTATCTTAGGTCATTATGAACCATGGAATCTTTGATTGAGAACCTCACCTTATTGATCTTTTCAAGAGAACCTCAAACCCTAGCCTCAGGAGACCCTTGACTTATGGAATATTGTTTGGATAGAACCCTAATTGTAGATTGGGTGAAGAAGGCAAAGTTTGGGGTATGACAAAGTGATCGCCTTTGATTAACCAATTTCGATATCTCCTTGATGCTAAGTGTATATTCGTAGATGACATTGTACCCTCTGAGAAGTAACTCCAATGCGATGTGTATGCAAGTTTTGGAATCGAAGTCCGTTATGAATTAGGACTGGATGATTAGAAATGATTGTTTGAAGAAGCGTAATGATTAGAAATAGTTTTAACAAACCTAGGAGTCAATATAACAAAATTCTGCTTAATATGCTTTCGTGGTTAACCTTGCCTCAATTAGGACTTTTGAATGTTGTAACTGGGCCTGGTTCACGGTTTTAAGAAACAATGGATATAAGGCTCAAAATTTAATTGACCCATCCCTTTCTCCTTGATGTTCTCCAAATCCTGAAGTTCGCCTAATCCAATGAATGTGCTTTGTTTGCAAGATAATCGCTTCAGTTGAGCAGAAGCCTTAGTAGAGATCCAAGCACTGATAAAAATGTTGTAAAGATCCAAGCGTTTATGGGAAGCTTTGATGGTTTAGTAGTCACAAGATTATCCTTTGTATTTCGCCTTTGTTTGTATCCCTTATTTTTGCATGAACCAATCCCTTAGAATTTGATCCATCGGGATGCCCTAATTTTTGCCTAAGTCATTTCTGTTTTCTTTCATGAAATTTTCCATTTTGACTTAGCGGGCGTTTTTCTTTTGAAAGCTCCTTTTGAGATTTGATCCTTGAATGTTGTGACTGCCATTGTTGACTTTGATTTGCAAGCTTCGACTTTGACACGTCCTCGATCTTGAATGATGTATTGAGGAAGAAGGTGTTGTGCATGTCATCTCCATTGCTTCCTCAATCTTGGATGAATGCGAGGAAGAAGATATGCTTGAACCTTTGCTTTGCTTGATCCTTATGCTTGAACCTTTGCTTCATTGATTGATTCTCTTGACAACCAAAATACACCATTGAATTAGTCGAAATCTACCCTGCCCCTTGGTTGAAATCAAGGTTTTTTTTTAAAAGTACAAACAAACTCCAACTCCTGGCTCGAGGGGGTAACGAGGTATTAACATCCTTATATCTCCACTGTTTGGGAATTGAAACAATGCTTGTACATCCTCGGCTCGGTCTTACCTTGAAAGCATACTTTTAGCTGGACTTAGTTATTTGCATTCGTCATTCTCCCTTAAGTTTGTTAATAACCTTAAATTTGAAATAGAATATAATAGAAGCGTGCGAGTGAATCGATTCTAAAACATGTGTAGCCATCCCATTAGAATCGCTAATCCGAAGGCACAAATTTTATCTTGAGTAACACTTAGCGATCGTAGGGATTGAAATTCTGAGCGTGGCAAAACCTATTGATACTAGGGGTAATCTCCTTTGTAAATCCGTTGACCTTGTTTCACTCCTTAGTTCATGGGCTTGTAGAATTGAAGGGTAACCTCGAATTCTCCTTGGGCACGTCAAACCTATCGGGAATAAATTGTTAGCGGTGGGTTTTCGTCGTATCGGAACTTCATGAGTTTCCTTTGACTGAACCTCTTTTGCTTTTCCTAAGGATAGTGACACACCGTTCGTAACCTCCAGAGTTTGTAGCTTGATAGAAAACCTAAGACCCTTTTGCTCCTTGGTGTGGAGTTAACGCATGTCGCCTTCTCTCCATCGTAGTTATGCATCTTTGTTCAGGATTTTGCCCCAGTTGGACTAGTCCTTACCCCTAGGTTATCATAGAGCGTCCTTGTAATGTTTGCAAGATGAACCCCTTTATGACTAGATACCCCTTGAGTGTATCTATGAGGGAACTTCTTTGGTGAACTAATCCTTGCTCGATGATAACCTCTATTGTATTTGCAATCCTTTTACGACGAGGCGTGGACATGCGGCTGGCATGGTAAAAGACATCCTTTTTCTCCTTGTGTGACCAAGTTCATTCTCGATGATTTATCCTCCTTTATCCATAGTCTACGATCCTTTTTCTTTGAGAGTCTCAGGAAATCGGCTAGCACGGAAAGTGTGGATGCGGGCGAATATGCGAACGTAAATGTGAGAATGCATGAAAATGCGAATGCATGCGTATGCGAAAGACTCTTTGATTATAACTCTGTGTATGCAATGCAAACACGTGACGTATAATCCTAGGGATAGCCTTAGAGGCGACATTAGACCCTAGTGGAATCCTTGCAAATTAGATGTTACGACACGCCAATGGAAATCCCTTAGATTAGGGAGTATGCGGAAGGTAGAGGCAGGTGACCATTCAAGACAGTCGCCAAATCTCATGGCCATCGAGAGGCCGTTCGATGTGTACCAATGGAGTTGTCCCTCGTGGGAAGGTTCTCTATGCGGAACACAACCTATCTAAGGACGATATCGGATGAAGAGAAATCCCTACAGGCTAGGGACGGGATGTGTAGATAGAAATCCAAATCCTACAAGTTGGAGGGTGCATGGGAATAAGCACGGGGTGACCGTTCTAGACAGTTACCAGATCTTATGGCCATCGAGAGGCCAATCGACGTGCGTTAATAGGGACGTCCTTCAGAGGAAGGACGAAGTCGTCGTAAAAACACATGGACATAAAAGAAAATCCCTACAAGCTAGGGAATACGTAGGAGTAAGCACGGGGTGACCGTTCAAGACAGTCACTAGGTCTCATGGCCATCGAGAGGCCAATCAACGTATGCTACCGAAGATGTCCTTCGTACGAGGGATGCGATTTTAGAAATAGAATCCCTAAGGCTAGGGAATGCGTAAATGTAAGCATATGGTGACTGTTTAAAGTAGTCACTGGATCTCATGGCCATCGAGAGGAAAATCGACGTGCGTAAACGAAGATGTCCTTCGTGGGAAGTACACGTAGTTGTAAAATACAAAGATATAAAAGGAAACTCCGTACAGGTTAGGGAGTGCGTAGATGCAGGCGCGGGGTGACTGTTCATGATAGTCACTAAGTCTCATGGCCATCGGGAGGCCAATCAACGTGCATAAATGGAGGTGTCCTTCGTGGGAAGGACATGGTTTTGGAAATAGGGTCCCTGCAGGCCAGGGAACGCGTAGGAATACTGCAAAATCAAAACGCAAGACATTCGCAGTATAAATTGCAACCACCTATAATAAGCACATAAGCACATAAGCCCTAGGTTCATAGGTTCGACGTAACGGCTTAGGGTGCCTACCCTTCCCATTGGTATGTTCTAGAAGGTCTCATGGGGTCGTTCGTAGCCGCCGAGACTTTTTGTCTCTTTGGATTTTAGAACAACTCATTTATCCATGAGGTTCGAATTTTAGGGGTAGGTTCCTAGAGAGATCAGCCAAATACCAAGTCCTGCCCTCAACAAGGTCAAGCCTCGTATCAGACATTTCCGGATATTCAACCCACTATGAGTGGAATTATAATAAGACTCGTAGGCGATGTAATTCCCCTCTGGTCTTAAATATAATTCCCACGCTTAGGTTTTAACGCAATTTATATATCCCAGAAAATACAGTAAAACAAGTAATTAAGTAAACATTTAGAAATTACTGTAAATAAACCGTAAATAAATAAATTAATTAAATTAAATTTAAATATTTAAAAGAACCTGATCCCCGCATCCTGCCATTTGTAGCTCCAAAAATGCGGTACAACAATAAATATTAACGTAAACAAATATTCATTTAAATTGTCGTAAATAATGATTGTAAATGGAAATTGTAAATAAATAAATAAATAAATATTTAAATAAAAAATGAAAAAAACCCTAAATCCTAATCCAAAACCCTAATCCTGGCAAATTAGCCAAACCCTAAAAAATTTGCCAAAAACCTAAATGTTTCGCCAAAAACCCTAAACCTTACCTAAACCTATAGGAGCATAATAATTTACCATTAAGTGTATCCCCAACAGAGTCGCCAGCTGTAGCAAACTGCCCTAAAAATAAAATTTAGAGTCGCCACCTATTCTGAAGGGCGAATAGGAAACCCTACCCAGTTAAGAGATCGGGTAAGATTATTATAATCAGGTCGAGGGAAGGTGTTAGGCACCCTCAACCCTTTCCTATGGCTTTGAATCTAAGGTAACAGTTTTATGGCTAAAATATTAGGATTTAAAAGCTAAATAAATGAAAAGGGTGAACAGTAAGATTTAAAACCTGATTAGGGTTTTGAGGAAGGGGACTCGCCTTGTTACCAAGTGCCTACGTATCTCCTTATGGAGAATCAGAGTCAACGTAGTTCGGGCACAGGGTTGTACGCCATTGAATTAGTATGAGGTTGTTTTAAGTTGTTTTAAAGGCTTTTTGAATGGCCTATCGTAGTTTTTGAAATGCGAAGTTCGAAGGTATTTTGAATTACCTTATCGTAGTTGTGAACATCGCAGTGTAGAAGAGATGAATTTTGTAGTTCCGTGGTTTAGTGTGTTTTGAATGTTTTTGGCGTACAACCCTGATTTAATATGTCACCGTTAGTTGCGATGATCAATATGTTTGATCATTATAGTTAACGGATTAAAGGGGTATTGCTGGTTACTCTCACCGATAGATTCGATCGTCGCGGGCAACAAATAAAATGTATTTTAATCTTGTAATTTTGTATCTCTTGTCTAATGCGACTAATGGATTTAGCCGGGTCGAGAAGAGAATTAATTAAGGGTTAATGTTCTTTGCCAAATGGGCAGTAGGATTGGGCAAACCCTAAGGCACGGATCACCTTTCTAGGGTTTGTGTGGTTTTTTATAACAATTATAATTTATTAAATCAATTAAGTCGAATAATCGAAATAATTGAATAAATAATTTTAAACCCCTAATTATAACCCTAGTCTTAATTTAGTTCTATTATTAATTTAATTTGACAACCAAACTATATACCATAAAAATATATTAATTCAATTAACCATTAAACAAATAAATAAATGAAATAATTAAGAAAAACCTAGAGAGCAATCTTGTGATGCTAGCCCTTGAAGTCCCATGGTGGAGCTTCACGCTATGGAGCATTAGATCTAATCTTGATGGGATCCAAAGGTTCCTGAGTGAGAGTACAGGGTGGGCGTGTACGCATGGAGAGCACCGGATCTAAACGAGAAAAGCATCCAAAATAAACTGTGGCCATGGGGGTTCGAACCCCCATCCCTGGGATTATCAACAAGAAGCTTTTGCCATCCCTGCTGCGCGCCCTAGCTGCAAACATACGCGAACCATGTGAGTATAATAATATAGAGACGAATTTCAAAATAAAAAAACGCGTTGCAATGTTCTTCTTCTTCGCGAGATACAGGGACACAGCAACAGCTTGTTCCGTGGCCATTAACCTGCAGGTCTCAAACTCGCCATACCAACACCATAAATCGTGAATAAAAAACCAGATCGAGCATATGATACGTCACGAACTCAATACACCCCTTAATTTCCTCTGAAAACACTTCTAGATAATACCCCCAAAATTAAGGAAGAAGACCCTAACCATGGTGGATTTTGATACCTGCACTTATACTTCAATTAAAAGGCACAGAAAGATTGTAAACATAATTATAAACACGAACAAGTAGTCAATTTCGATTTATTGTGCGAGTATGCTTGGATTTCGGAAAAAAAGGATTCGAGGCAAAACGTGAATGTTTGTTGTGTTTGCGTGAATTCAGATCGATGGAGGTTATGCAGTCATGTCCCAAAAGCTCCCCCGAATCGTACACAAGAACTCTTTTTTTCTTCTTTTTTTTTTCCACTTGTGCTTCTTTCTCATAGAAAATAGAGGGTGTCAATTGGTTTCCTCCTCAGAGGATCTTGCTATCTTTTTTCTTTTATTTTTTTCGGCCCCCCTCTGCAGTTGTTAGAAAAAATCTCTTTTTATATCGGTCAATTTAGGGTATTTCTATACCTAATAGGCCGATTGCCCAACTAACCTAATAATTATAAAAAGATTAAAAATAATCTTGATAATAATAATATGATAATACTAATAATATTCTAACCTAAATAATAATATTAATGCTAATTTTAATAATACATGATTAATAAAACCTAATTAATCCTAATACTATCTAATAATAATTCTAATAATATTAATATTAATAATAAAATTTATAATGCTAAAATCGAAACAAATGTTAATAAAACACATAATACCCCCAAACAATGATAAAACCTTGTAATAGTAGGGCCCAATGTTCGGGTCCTAAACATCTGTTACTTACGCCCTTGTGATAACTCAACCTGATTTATAAGAGAGCGGGTTTGACAATAGAAATGTCGAGCCCCATGACTCTTAATTTTGAACCTTGATGGATTAACGGACGTAGATTTGATCGGGCAAATTTTGGGGTATGACAGTATCACACCACCTTTCACAAAAAATCGATGTTTCGACATCCTTTCAAAATTTTCTTCTTTAAACTTCAAGATAAACATGAACTTTGCATTAGAATTATATTTATCATACTAAACGTTCTTTGCATATGAACAAGTACTTGACACCAGGAAAGCTTCCATCATGAGCTGCAGATGAAAAAGTTTAATCCTCTCAAGGGACAAGTAGTCTTTAAAACTCCATGGAGTTCGAGCGAGAATATCTCAAATTTTGATCACCCCCGGGGGCACAAAAGCAGTCTAAAACTCCGTTGAGTAAGAATTCAATCAATCTGGGGCAATCAGGTCAAGATTTGAAGAATCTCCCAGAAGCATTGAGAAATCAGGGGCATTCACCCAAGCACAGTTGAAACTACCTCCAAACCTGATCAGTCTGGGGCATTATTCCTCAGTTCATGATACTGAGGCATACCACTTATGATAGCACAAATATCAGAAAGTCCTCCCGACAGACAAAGTTGCTTCAGAAGTACATCGAAAAGTAGAAATATCTCTTGTGCCTAACCCAGTTGGCTAAAGGCATATGTATATAAGGGGCATGACATGTTATTATCCCATTCATCTGGGACAATCAAGTCAAGATTCGAAGAATCTCTCAAAAACGCTGAATAACCAGAGGGGCAAGTCTATCACTTGGGGGCGTGTTGCAGAGGCCACTTAGTGACCAACATCAGATGGTGTCAGTATCACTCTCTCATATAGAGTTCTAATCCAATAACTTCGAGCATCAAGTATACTAGGCTACTCATCCCAGGGGCAATAGACTCTCACATGCAAAGGGCCACATATGACCAAGAAAATGTTTTCCAATAGCAAGTGACGAAATACTTGAAGAGACGGGGCATTGAAAATTGGAACTTCAGGGAATCTTCCCCACAAAGCAGTTTCACAACGATATCCCCACTATCCTCGAGAATTTATCTTCAAATGATCTCTTCGCAACAAGAGAATTTGTTCCCCAACGGAGTTTACATCTCCTACACTGACGGTTCTCCGACACAATCTTCTTCTCCAACAGAGTTTGTTCAAACTCGCTATCTCCATTAAAGTTGACACTCACATCTGAGCCTGATCAGATAGAACATCAGAAGACTATTCTTCTCTCTTTTCCCCAGGATACATCAAGATCAGATCACTCGAGTTACTCTCATCCCCAAGCGAAGGTCAAAAATCCCCAGTTGGATATCCTCAAACGAAAGACAGGAATTCTCAATCACCTTGTCATTATCTCCAGCAGCATACAGAGATTTATTTTCTCAACCAGCAATTGCTATATAGAGTTACCAATATGCTTCGACTATATAGTCCATCCCTGCATCATTCATAATACATACATAACATTCAGCATTCTCATTTATTTCGAGAACCTCACCATACAATGCATGCATCATGACATTGCATGAAACTAATTTTGCCTTTTCAGGTCATTTCACAATCAAAAGAACATATCATCCAGACAGGGTGCAAAGACGATCATATCAACGATTCAATCTTAACAAGACAAATACATTTCTGATGCTTCATTCTGGGTCTTTCTTCAAAGATAATTCAGAAACAATCAAAGAAATTCTTATCCTTTCTAGGAACCTTTCTAGGTAGTCTTCTCTAAGACGTTTATCAACCTTTCTAGGAAATCTTTTCTAAGACATTTCTTATCCTTTCTAGGAACCTTTTCTAGGAAGTTTTCTCTAAGACATTTATCATCCTTTCTAGGAACCTTTCTAGGTCAGTCTTATTTAAGACGTATCATATCCTTTATAGGAGCCTTTCTAGGTAGTCTTGTTTGAGACATATCATATCCTTTCTAGGAGCCTTTCTAGGCCAGTCTTATTTAAGACGTATCGTATCCTTTCTAGGAGCCTTTCTTGGCAAGTCTTGTTTAAGACATATCATATCCTTTCTAGGAGCCTTTCTAGGCCAGTCTTGTTTAAGACATATCTTATCCTTTCTAGGAGCCTTTCCAGGTAGTCTTCTCTAAGACGTATCATATCCTTTCTAGGAGCCTTTCTAGTAGGGGTGGCAAAACGGGCCGTGGCCCGCCGGGCCGACCCGCGCACCCGCCAAAAAATGGCGGGTTGGGTTGGGATTTTAGGCCCGCCGCTCGCCAAAGCCCGCCCCGCCAAAACCCGCCGCCCGCCATACCCGCCCCGCCAAAGCCCGCCGCCCGCCAAAACCCGCCTCTCCTCCAAAATTCACTCTCTTTTAGTTAATTCTAGTAATTGCAATTCTTGATGGTTTATTTTATACATTTATTTATAAATATATGTAATATTTTTTTAAGTAAATTTGTTAAAAAGTTGCAATTATAAAAAACAGTTTTAAAAAATAAGTGAAAAGTTTAATTAAAAGGTAAAAAAAACCTATTAATCTATTAAAAAAATATAAGTAAAAATAGGCGGGTAAGCCCGCCGCCCGCCAACCCGCCATCTTGGCGGGGCGGGCATGACTTTTATGCCCATTTTACTTGGCGGGCATGCCCGCCCCGCTCGTTTTTTGGAGGGCATAAGGCGGGGCGGGCGACGGGTGACCCGTTTTGCCACCCCTACTTTCTAGGTGTTCTTGTTTAAGACATATCTCAACCTCTTTATATAATCTCCTTTAACATATTTATCCAATATTTTCTAAGACATCTCTTGCCCTTTCAAGGAGCTTTTTTTAGTCAGTCTTCTCTAAGACAGTTCTTCCCAAGCTTTGTCTAAAGCCTAATCCTTTTTACATCATTCATTGATCTAACCAATTCAGGAACCTCTCTAGGTAGTCTTATGTAAGACATTACTTCATTTTGATGAATCTCTCCTTAAGACACAATCAATGCATATGACCCAGTCTGAAAAACATCTGCCTTAGACAATACTGTGTCAACACTTAGATGGCATCTTTAAGCCCATATCAGACAATATCTTGTCAAACATCTGGATGGCATCTTTAAGCCCATCTCTGATGACACTCCATCAACATCTATATGGCATCTTTGAGCCCATCTCCAACATTATTTCCTGCACCAGCAAGCGCAACTTTCTGGGTATTCTAGTGTTCAATCCTTTTCCATCTTCAGATCACGATAGGCGAACAAGCCAATCTACCTCTTCAGATTTAAGAAGATTGAACAGAGGCAGCTGTCATACCCCAAAATTTTCCCATCATATTGTGACTTACATGACTTTCTAATACACAAGGCTACACAAGAACTGGGCATGCTCATCCTTCTCCTAAGCAAAAGGTCCCCAACTAGGGTTTTGTTTCTTCTCAGGGAAAAGATATTTTTGACACCTCAAGTGGACTTCATGGATTCCTACATGCTTCAAAGAATCCCCATATTAATTTTCAAGCTTTGATTCACAAGATTGCTCATTCAATTGCTCAAATGATCCATAGTCGACCAATTTGACCAAAAAGTTAGCTATGGTCAAATCACAGTCAAAACTCCTGATTTTTGGTCAGCATCAATATCTTGAAGTCGCATTCATCATTTCATCAAGGGTTGATCATGATTAATCAAGGAAAGCTCAGAAATCATCCAAACTTAAAGTTACTAAATTAGGGTTTCTAGGAGAAAGTCAATCCAACTTTGACTGATCATATCTCTCTCATAGTTTATCATAAATTTCCCAACCAAAGTTCATTCTCAAGGAAATTCAATTCTCTACAACTTTGATGTTGGGCCCAAGACCAAGAAATGCACCATTTGAGAGATATGAGCCAAAATATTAAAGGTCCTTCTAGAAGCTCGCAAAAAGCTGTTTTTTGTCAGGAGCCATATCATAAAGATAAAATCTCCAAATGAAAAAAAGGTTCCAAAGTGGCTTGTAGAGGACATCTCTAGCTTCCCAAAAAGACCTAGAACACCGTCATAGGATGAAAATTGAGAGAGTTATGATTGACAGAAGTTGGGCGAAATTTGGAAAATGCATGAAACCCTAAGTGATGAATTTTGTATTTTCAAGTAATGGGCCATTGGTTTTGGACTTTCCACGTGGTAGCAAGCTCATTAGAGGCCCAAGGATCATTTGGTATTTATTTTATGATTTTTTATTTTATTTATAATTGAATTTATCCATTTAAATTCATTTTAAATCAAAAGTAAATCAAATAAAATCATATAAAATATGCCATGGAATATTCTCCTCATCTAAATCAAATCCATTCATCATCCAAGGGCCATGACACATTAAAAAAGTTGTGGGAAATAGATTAAGACTTGATTTACAAAGTTTTCATATAATTTTCAAGTCAAAATCTTTTCTAATCAATCCAATGCTTTCTTTCCAAATCTCTCAACCCTAGTTCAGCCTCATATATATACACAATCATTCAGCCTCACTCAACAACGAAAACCCTAGCCTCAAGAGACAACCGCAAGTTATGAAAACTTCAAGAATTAGGGCATAAGAATTTTATCGATTCCAACGTTTTGCAGATCCCCTAAAGCCTCCTAACCGGTTCATGAGAGAGTATAAGGTAACTCCATGAAGTTCTTGGGCGTTGAACATCCATGGATCGAATGTGGCATGAACAATATATTCATTCAAATTTTTATTTTTTAAATCTCTCATATTATAGAATTTGAATGTGTTTTGATGTCATTAACAAGCTTCTGAGATTGTGTAGAGCGGGTACCAATGGTTACTCGAGGGTTCTAACGTGTAGGAGTCAAAACTCCATTGTTAGGGCTCGAAATTTATAACGTTTCGTATGCAGTTTTCCTTGCATTTTTAAGCCAAACGAACACCACCATGGTGATCGTAGGGGTCGATTTAGGGGGGAGGCGTATTCTTTTGACATTTATTTGTGAGATCCTGCAGGTTTTAAGTTCCCAGAATGCGATACGCAAAACTGTTGCTAAATCATGGCAAAACCGCTACCTAAAAAAAGCTTATTTGAGAGGAAGAAGATGATGAACAGGAGGTGGGCCCCTGCTCAACGCGCATGTCGTTGTACCATTTGTAGATCAGAAGGTCTTGTGGTGTCGTTTTTTTACCTCCCCGTTTCACTTGGGAGGACGGGACGCTAGACCCTTCACGCGAAATTTGGAAGGAGGGAAGCGCCCATTGCGGGATGAATTTTATTTCAGTTCTTCCTACGATAGCACGCGAAATTTTTAATTATCATACGAGGAGGAAAGGGGAAAAATATCTCAAATAAACCCTAGGAGTTTGCTAAGTATGGGGATTCACCTAGACTAAAAATTCTGGAGTCCGGGAGGTCGGTTATACATAGGGAAGGTTTTAAGCACCCTACATATCCGTAGTACTCTACGGGAACCTTCTCTGTGTCTATGTGTTTGTGTTTGTTGCTTAATGATTGGGAAAGTTTCTCCTTTGTGTTTGGTTGGAAAATTGAATTGAATTAAAAGACAGACTGACTGACTATTTTTGGTTTTTTTATTAGCTCGCTGAGATTCCTTGTGAACCTCATGCCTACATATCCCTAATGGAAGTCAGGGCTTTTTGTAGTTCGGGGAACTAATTAGGGAAATTAATTATTTTTGGTGCCTTGCTTGAAGCTCAAGGTTGAAGCTTGAATTAAATCTCTATTTACAGTAAAGAGACATGACATCATCTTTACAGAGAGGTATTTCTACTATTCCACCACAAACATTTAAAGTGACAGAAAAGCTGAATTCATTTCATTAAGAGAGGGACCTTACTTGTTTGTGTGCAAGTATGCCAGTCGCGTGTCTCTTGAATGTAAGAAAGATTCTCGACCAAATTAGGGAAAGTTGTACAAGTCTGGGTGTGTTTGCCTCAGAGCATGCTGTCGTGCGCTCGGTTTTTTGCCATACCTCTCGTGGAGAGATATGCGAACTGACTCTTTTTTGTTTCTGCTTTTGTATTTTTGAAAATCAGAGAGTCGCCACCGACCTTTTATTTTATCCAATTAAGGAAAGGTTTATAAACGAAACAGAAAAAAGACCTTTAAGAAATTCTGGGTAAGGGGGTAGGTTATACAAAGGGAAGGTGTTAGCACCCTTTGTATCCATGGTTATCCATGGGCTCTTTAATTTGCTTAGCTCACTTGTTTTCAATTACTTTTCGATTGCCTTGAAATGCTCGTATGTGGTTCCAAATACCTTTGTAAATTGACTTTGTAATGATCCTTGTGCGGATGTATACAAAGTGTTTTTATCTTTCAAAAGATGTTTTTGAAAAAAGAACGTTAACTTCGTAATGATCCTTGTTTGGATATATACAAAGTATTGTCTTTTTGAAAGTTTTATTTTGAAAAACAATGATATATGAGAGATTTGTTTGTTTTGATTTAAGCAAGCAAATTAGGAGGTCTACCCTGAGTTATAAGGTCTTTATCCTATTTCCTTTAAAAATCTATCCTTTCACCGGATATAAACAAAAGTTCGATTTTGCGTTTGAAATAATAGAATTTGATTTTGATTTTGAAAAGAATGAGAAAGGGATTACCCTAAGAGGTGCAAGTGTGATTGTGTTTGGATTCAGATATTTTATCTTTGAAGTTAGTGATCTAACGATTCAATTTTATCTTTGGCATACACGCAGTTTATATGTGCTGGAATTTAAAATGCGGAAATGTAAAATGCGGAAAGTAAATCTACGCTATTACATCGATTGTGCAGGAAATGTAAACTATGCTATTTACATGAATTTGACAACCTATACATTTATCTAGGAATTTAAATTGCAAGAAAATAAAAGAAATGTTTTTGGATTTTTTATGATTGATTTTAATTATAATTAATGCATGATTAATTAAATTAAAATAAGGAAAAAAGATGAAAATAAATTTCAAACCTAAAAATTAAGTTCAAAATATGTTCAAAATGCTTGTTAATTAATTTTAAAACAAAACTAATTTTTTTTGGGATTTTTGAAATTGATTTGAAATTTATTAAGTTAATTAACACATAATTATATAAATAATTACACAAATAATTAAAACTTAAAGAGAAAATTATTCTAAATATGTACAAAATTATCCTATGATATATAAACAATATTTAATATAAAGAACAATTTTTTTATGATTTTTGATTGGTTGAAAATAATTAAAAGATAAATATATGCATATTATCTAATTAATTATACAAAATATTTAAATTATGAAGAAAAATAAAATATTTTTATATCAGAAAATAAAATATTATTTTAGAAACTTAAAAATATTTTGTGTGTATTTTTTGGATTTTTAAAACTATTTTTAATTAATTTTGCAAGGAAGTTAAAATAAAAATAGAAAAATAGAAAGTAAAATAATCAGGTGTGTGATGCTGATGAGTCCATGGTCTGGACCACTTGTCTGGTGCGTTGGATGAAAAGTTGAGATGATCCAAGGGCTCAGATCGTGAGGGAACATGATATGATGGTGGGGAACATGCGCTGAATTCAAGGAGAATTCAAACTTTCTGACTGGGACCCACAAGTGCACGCGTGGATGGAAGACTAGTTGACCTGCCAATGATGAGGAGCCACGCGAGCGGAGGGAAGAGCCAGCTTTGACTGACGAACCACGCTTGGACGCGTGGTCGTCTTCAACCTCCGTCACCTTCATTTTTTAACATAGATAGCGGCGGTTTTAAACCCCCTCTATTTTTACGATAAAAAACACCATTTTTGGTAGCTTCACAAACCTGCAAGAACAAACGTTAGGAAGAGTAACAAATGACCCAGATCCCCTAATTAGGATGCTCTGAGTCCAAATATGGTATTAGTTTCACTGTTTGAGCGCTGTAGCCATGGGTTCGATGGAGTTGAAGTTTGAACATGCATGAGCACTTGTTAATGGCATGGGATGATTCTCACGTGGGAGCTAACATGTTAGGGCCCAGATCTACCCTATGGGACCTCATGAACTCATTAGAATGATTAGACTACATTGATATTGATTAAATGTATGAAAACGAAAATTAATTATGTATGAAAGTGAAGAGTACTATACACGTGTTATAACTCTTATAGGACCATATTATGAGTTCATTCTTACTCTATGCCACCTTAGGAGAAGATTGAAAGTGATAGTTTGTATTGATAATGATTCGAATATGGAAATTGAAAATTACAAAGTTATGGAATTTTGAGAGAATTTTGGTGAGTTTTCTTGCTATGCCTTGGCTATAATTTCATGTGTGTCTTGTTGTTGAAGTATTCAGCTTCATTTATAGGCCAAGAGGTGCTTAGAAACTAAGCCAAGAAGCATTGATTGCCTTTGTTGAATTCTTGATTTTTAAATATTAAAAATCTTTGAATTGTTGACCAAGTCTTGCTCCTCTTCACTTCTCTTGCCTTGTACTTCAATCTTCTGCAGAAAATTAAAGATTCTTTGATGACTCATGCTTAGAAACTAAGCTATGCATTATCCTTCCATTTTCCATTTTCATTTAATCTTAAAATAGGATAAAATTAAACCAAAAATGAATAAAAATGGTGTGGGCTTTGTCTTGGTAGTGGGAGGCCCATTATATCATGGTAAACATGTTTGAACTATGAAAACTTGGCCCCATTTGGAAAAAATACATTTTTGAGCAATGTTGGTTTTATGCATTTTCCCAAAATTTAGCCAACTTCAACAAGGTGTAAATATGAAGGAGATCTTGCACTTTCTGGAAACCTAAAAGAGTCCTATAACCAATGTCTTTGGTCTCATGTCAAAATGATTTTTGATGCTCCTTGTGTATCCTTTTGAAAAAAGTGTCTTTTTGTTGACTTTGAAAATGACCTGTAATGTCTTGGTTCATATTTTTCAAATGGTGAACCTAATGACCATGGGACCAATTGCATTTGAAAGATAATTGAATTTCCTTCAAAATGAGCTTTGGTTTGAATTTTTTGGATGAAGGATGAGAGAGTTATGACCAGTCAAAGTTCAGTTGACTTTTTAGGAGAAAACCTTATTTTTGAATCTTAGGGTTTTGTTGATTTTTGATCTTTCCTTGATGAATTATGATCATCCAATGATCAAATGATGAATCCTTTGACAAAATATGGATGTTGACAAAAAGTTTCATTTTTGACTGTCTGTTGACTTTTTTGGTCAAACGGGTCGTCTGTTGACTATTTGAGCTGCTGACGGTGGGTCTGAGTGAATTGAAGTTTGAAAATTTGTATGATGGTACTTTGAGATATATGGAGGTCCATGAAATCCATTTGAGGTCTCAAAAACTTGTTTCTCCTGAAAAAACAAGAAACCCTAATCAGGGACTGTTTGTGTATGAGACAATTAAGCGTACCTGATTTTTGTGCAGTGCTGAGTCTCTGCTAATCATGTGATATTCAGAAGACTTCTAGGACAAAAATCTTGGAATTTTGAAATGCAAAAGTTTGATTTGATTGATGGTACAAAACACGGAGAATTGTACTGTCAGCAGTTTGACTGTCAACTGACTATTCAGGCATGTAACAGCTAGAGTGAAAAATCAACAGTCAAAGTTAATTTTCTTTTTGTTGTTTTTGTTTTATGTGAAAGATGAAAGTTTATTTACATGACTTGTTAAAAAACACAGACATAATAAATAATTAATATTTACTGTACGCGAGTAAAATTACCGATAATAACCCTGAAAATCATTTAATGCACAGAAAAATAAATATTTGACTGGCAGTAAACACACAAAATATTATCTGAATAATTAAGCAACAATATGACAAATAGTACAACATTTAATACTGACAGTACAAACATTACATACTATAATGAACAGTACGACGAGTAAACGGTACATTTAAGAAAATAAGAGATACGACAAACTTTAAGAATGACGATTAATAACCCATGCTATGACCAACAGAAAATAGATGATCGGGAGTGTAACCATCGCAGGTCCACATTTTTCAGGACTATGTAGACAGAAGAAGGACATGATCACCGTAGCAATGGTGATGACCATAAGAAAACACGTTTCCATCCGCTTCGCCATTTTGCCGGGGAGGAAGAGAGAATGGATATGAAGTAGAAATTTGAGAAATGATTTAGAATTTGATGTGAGATTTTATGAAAAAAATGAGAGGTATTTATAGAATGAAAAGAGGGATAGAGACGTTGGGGAATGAAGTGATTCCGTACAAAAGGAAAATTTGAGTGGAAGTAAGATTTGAAAGAGAGTGTATGATAGTGTTGGGAAAAAGAGAGATGTGTAGAATAAAGTTAAGATTTGATTTTTGAAAAAGAGATTTGAAAAGAGATTTTGAAAATAATGGAATATAGTACAAAAGTTAGTGGGAAACAAAAATTAATAATAATTTACTTGTTACCAGTACAGTCTGAATCCCGGACTCTGCGCCTGCAAAAGATTTAACTCTATACCAATTGTGTCAGTACTATTTATCTGTAAATAAATATCAAATAAATAGCGTGTGTGAAGTAATAAACAGTAACTAGCGTTTGCGTAAGAATAAATTCAACAGCAAGCCAAAATACTGTATAAGAAAAAATTCTAAAAATCAAGTATTCATAAATCAGGACGTGAAAATCCAAGATTATATGAAACTCTTAATTTTTAGATTGAAGTTTTCTTGAAAAAAGATGCGGGCAAATTTTGGGGTATAACAGTTGCCCCTATTCAATCTTCTTAAACCTGAAGAGATTGTCTGAAATCTGAAGGTGGAAGATGATTGAATATTTTAGATGCCCTGAAAATTTGCACTTACCTCCATCGGGAGTGATGTTGGAATTTGTCTTTGAATGTTGTCTGAGAAATGTGGTTGGAAGATTGAAACATTACCTGAGATGGGCTTTCAGATGCCATCTGGCAATTGTGTTGATGGTTTGTTCACCAGAATGAATCCATTGATTATATCTTGATGAAGGATTTGAGAACCTCTGCATCGACCATTTCGGAACCGTCCAAGGTTACCGTTTTAAGTCTAGGAGGATGATCGTTACGGAACTGTCCAAAGTTTTTCCGCTTTAGATTTTGAAAGTTGATCATTGTGGAATCGTCTGAGGTATCAGCTTTAGATCTTCGATGGTAGATCGTTCTGGAACCGTCTGAGGTATCAACTTTAGATCTTCGATGGTAGATCGTTCTGGAACCGTCTAAGGTATCAGCTTTAGATCTTCGATGGTAGATCGTTATGGAACCGTCTGAGGTATCAGCTTTAGATCTTCGATGGTAGATCGTTCTGGAACCGTCTGAGGTATCAGCTTTAGATCTTTGTTGCTTGTTTTTGAGTTGATAAGTGATTTGAAAAGAGAGATCTCTTCAGAATGAATCCTTGGCTTGATTATATCTGAGAGGACTGCTTATTTGAATAGAGTTCAAGGGGAACACTGTATGTGATTGAGAACATCTTTGTTGAAGACATCCGTCTGCCTGAAAAATCAAGTTAGTGATATGCAATAGCGTGATGTATGTAATGCATGAGATTCTCTAACTAAAGGAGAAATATGCATGTTATGTATGCGTTTGTCATGAAACATTATATGCTGTGTATGAATATGCGTATGACGTATGATGTATGACGTATGATGTATGATATATGATGTATAATGTATGATGTATGATGTATGATTGGGAAAATAAATCCCAGCTAGTCAGTCATCTGGAGATGAAGGTATTGTGATTGTTGATGATCTTTTGAGTGGGAATGAGGAAGATGCATAATCCTCCGATGCACTATTTGACCAAGTCCTGGTGTGGAGACCACACCTTCTGGAGATAGTAATCTGGAACAGCCCTGCTGGGGGATAAGATTTCTCGAATCACTTCGTTTGGAGAGAAAAATCTTATCGAGGAATTTGCTGAGAAATGCATTTCTCTTGGGGATTTTCTTCTGATGCTGGTTTCGGGATGATGTCCAAATGATTGGGACATTACCTGAATGTTGTTCCTGTTTTTCCTGGTAAACATCAATCATATTCAAATGCACATGTTCATTCAAAATTATCATTGGGACGTTTACGTATTCAAAACAGAAAAAAGTGAAAATTTTGATTTTGAGCCTAAGCTGCACTGATTTTTTGAAAAAGAGCCATGATAGGCGGATTAGTACAGGGAGACAACAATCCTAGTAGTAGGAAATTGTCATAAAGCTTTGAAAAATATTTATAAAGCGAAATAGCTATGTGAAAACAATCCAGTCAAGTTTCAATTCTGCTATTGCCAATCTGTCTTCGAGCATCTCATCCCTCACTTGTTGGAAGAAAGTAATTGGATTGATCGATGTCTTTGATGTGTTGAATCTTGAAGGTGAATAGGCAGCTATACAGAACATAGTTGTACGCTTTATTCCCTAACTTTTGCCTAGGCTGCCTTTTCAGGTTTTCAGCCTACCGGGATAGTATTATTTAGTCTCTAATTTTTGCCTGGACCGCCCTTTCGGGTTTTCAATCCACCGAGACACTCATTTTTTGCCTAAGTTGCCCTTTCAGGTTTTCAACTTAGCGAGCTTTTCTTTTCAAGCGAAGTATTTTTTGACTATGTCCGCATTCACAGGGTGTGGGAAATCCTCGCCATCCATGGTGGTAAGCAACATGGCACCGCCGGAGAATATTTTCTTGATTACAAATGGTCCCTCATAAGTGGGAGTCCACTTGCCTCTGGGATCACCTTGTGGTAAGATGATGCGTTTGACAACCAAGCCGCCGGTTTGGTATGCCTGACTTTTGACTTTCTTGTTGAAGGCTTTGATCATACGCATTTGGTACAACTGACCATGACAAATAGCTGCGAGCCTCTTCTCATCAATCAAGTTTATCTGGTCTAACCGCATTTGAATCCAATCGTCTTCGTCTAGATCGGCTTCTTTCATAATCCTTAGGGAAGGAATCTGAATTTCAATTGGAAGAACTGCCTCCATACCATAGACTAAGGAGACTGGAGTTGCCCCTGTTGAAGTACGCGCAGATGTGCGATAACCATGAAGAGCAAAAGGTAACATCTCATGCCAGTCTTTGTAGGTTACTATCATCTTTTGTATGATTTTCTTGATGTTTTTATTGGCAGCTTCCACTGCGCCATTCATCTTTGGTCGATATGGAGAAGAGTTATGATGTTTGATCTTGAACTGTGTGCAAAGTTCAGTAATCATTCTGTTGTTTAGATTTGTGCCATTGTCTGTGATGATCCGTTCAGGGATGCCATACCGGCAAATGAGATTGTGCTTGATAAACCGGGCCACAACATTCTTGGTGACAGAAGCAAATGAAGCTGCTTCTACCCATTTTGTGAAGTAGTCAATGGCGACCAGGATAAAACGATGTCTGTTGGAGGCAGTGGGCTTGATTTCTCCAATCATATCAATACCCCACATTGCAAAAGGCCAAGGAGCTGTTAGGACGTTTAACGGGACTGGAGGTACATGTACCTTGTCTGCATATATCTGACATTTGTGACAGGTTCGGGAATGATGATGACAGTCTGTCTCCATGGTAGACCAGTAATAACCTGCTCTGAGGATCTTTTTAGCCATTGTATGTCCACTTGAATGAGTACCAAAGGCACCATCGTGTATGTCTTCCATAATCTGTTCTGCTTCCTTCTTGTTTACACAACGAAGTAAAGTCGAGTCATGGTTGCGTTTGTATAGGGTTCCATTACTTAGAAAGAATTTGGCGGCAAACCTCCTTAGAAACTTTCTGTCGTTGATGGACGCCCCTTCAGGGTACTCCTGAGTTTCGAGATATCTTTTTACTTCATGGAACCATGGTTTTTCTCCCGTTCCTTCGGCATTGATCTCATTGCAGTAGGATGGTTCATCTTGTCTGTAAATGGTGATCGTCGGCGCCTCATTGTCCCACCTGACTTTGAACATGGATGACATGGTAGCCAAGGCATCAGCTAGTTGATTTTCCTCGCGTGGGATGTGTTCAAAAGTGATTTCTTCGAAATAAGGAATCAGACTCAGCACATATTCTTTGTAAGGAATTAGATTCGGGTGCTTCGTGTCCCATTCCTCTTTGACTTGGTAAATTACCAAGGCCGAGTCTCCGTAGACCTTCAGGAACTTGATTCTTAGATCGATTGCAGCTTTGAGACCCAGAATACATGCTTCGTACTCGGCTATATTGTTATTGCAATTGAAGCATAATCTGGCAGTGAATGGTGTATAACCTCCTTGTTATACCCCAAAATTTGCCCGCATCTTTTTTCAAGAAAACTCCAATCTGAAAATTAAAAGTCTCATATAATCATGGATTTTTATTTCAACAAATATCCTGACATATGAAACACTTAGTTTTTAGAATTTTTCTTATACAGTAATTTGGCTTGCAGTTGAATTTATTCTTACGCAAACGCCAAATACTGTTTATTACTTCACACATGCTATTTATTTATTTACAGATAAATAGTACTGACGCAATTGGTACAGAGTTAAATCTTTTTGCAGGCGCAGAATCAGGAAACTCAGACTGTACTGGTAACAAGTAGATTATTATTATCTTTTGTTTCCCACTAATTTTTGTACTATATTCCATTATTTTCAAAAATCTTTTCAAATCTCTCTTTCAAAAATCAAATCTCTCTTTTTCCCAACACTATCTCCACTTTCTTTCAAATCTTACTTCCACTCAAATTTTCCTTTTGTACGGAATCACATCATTCCCCAACGTCTCTTTCCTTCTTTCCATTCTATAAATACCTCTCATTTTCTTCCATAAAATCTCACATCAAATTCTAACTCATCTTTCAAATTCCTACCTCATATCTATTTTCTCTTCTTCCCTGACAAGAATGGCAAAATGGATAGAGACACTGTCTCTTACAGTCATCACCATTGCTACGGTGATCATGACTTTCTTCTGCCTGCATAGTCCTGAAGAGTGTGGACCTGCAATGGTTGCACTCCCAATCATCTACATGTTATTGTTCATAGCATGGGTCATTAACCGTCATTCTTAAAATTTGCAGTATTTCTTATTTCTTAAATGTACCGTTTATTCGTCGTACTGTTCAATATAGTATGTGATATTTGTACTGTCAGTATTAAATGTTGTACTATTTGTCATAATATTGCTTAATTACTAAGATAATATTTTGTGTGTTTTCTGCCAGTCAAATATTCCTATTTCTGTGCATTAAATGATTTTCAGGGTTATTATCGGTAATTTTGCCCGCATACCGTAAATATTAGTTATTTATTATGTCTGTGTCTTTAACAAGTCATGTAAATAAACTTTCATTTTTCACATAAATCAAAAACAAAAACAACAAAAAAAGAAAATTAACTTTGACTGTTGATTTTTCACTCTAACTGCTACATCAATACCTGGACAGTCAGTCGACAGCCAAACTGCTGGCAGTACAATTCTCAGTGTTTTGTACCATCAATCAAATCAATCTTTCACAATTCAAAATTCCAAGATTTTTGTTCTAGAAGTCTTCTGAATATCACGCGATTAGCAGAGACTCAACACTGCACAAAAATCAGGTACATTTAACTGTCTCCTACACAAACAGTCCCTAATCAGGGTTTTTCTTGTTTTTACAGGAGCAACAAGTTTTTGAGAGCTCAAATGGATTTCATACACATCCATATATCTCAAAGTACCATCATACAAATTTTCAAACTTCAATTCACTCAGACGCACCGTCAGCAGCTCAAACAGTCAACAGACGACCCGTTTGACCAAAAAAAGTCAACAGACAGTCAAAAATGAAATTTTTTGTCAAAGTCCATATTTTGTCAAAGGATTCATCATTTGATCATTGGATGATCATAGTTCATCAAGGAAAGATCAAAAATCAACAAAACCCTAAGATTCAAAATTAGGGTTTTTACCTAAAAAGTCAACTCAACTTTGACTGATCATAACTCTCTCATCCTTCATCCAAAAAATTCAAACCAAAGCTTGTTTTGAAGGAAATTCAATTATCTTTCAAATGCCATTGATCCCATGGTCATTGGATTCACCATTTGAAAAATATGATCAAAGACATTACAGGTCATTTTCAAAGTCAACAAAAAGACACTTTTTTCAAAAGGACACACAAGGAGCTTCAAAAATCATTTTGACATGAGACCAAAGGCATTGGTTAGAGGACTCTTTGAGGTTTCCAAAAAGTGCAAGATCTCCTTCATATGACAAAAATTGAAGGATTTACACCTTGTTGAAGTTGGCTAAATTTTGGGAAAATGCATGAAATCAACATTGCTCAAAAATGTATTTTTTCCAAATGGGGCCAAGTTTTCAGCATTCAAACATCATTTCCATGATGATATGGGCCTCCCACGACCAAGACAAAGCCCACATCATTTTTCTCCATTTTTTGATTTAATTTTATCATTTAAGATTAAATTAAAAAGGAAAAAAGGAAGGATAAATCATAGCTTATTTTCTAAGCTAAAAGCTCACACATGTGGCTTAATTATGCAGCAAGAAAGCTGCAAGGAAAGGCTAAGGAAAGAGCAAGCCAAGGTTGCTTGAGTTCCAAGCTTGAAAGTCAAAATTCAACAAAAGCAATCATTGCTTTTAGCTTCAATTTTAAGCACCTCAAGGCCTATAAATGAAGCTGCATATTTCACAAACAAAGGGGAGCCAACACACCACGAAATTATAGCTCAAGCATAGCATAGAAACATCATAATCCTCACAAAAATTTCCAAACTTTGTAATTTTCAATTTCCATATTCCAATCAATATTAATACAAACAAACACTTTCAATCATCTTCTGAGATCATATAGAGTAAGAATAAATTCTTTGTATGGTCCCATGAGAGTCGTAGCACGTGCCTAATGTTTTCCATGAACATACATGTACAAGCTTTCGTTTTCTATATTAATGCTTGTGTTAATATAATATAATCACTCTAATTCATCTCTGACACCATTTAGAGGAAACTGGACGTATCACATGAAGCTCTAAGTCCCTAATTCATCATTCACCATTCTTGGGCCGTGGAGCTTAGTTTCTTCGAAACTCAAAATCCATGAACTTTTAGTCCAAACTAACCTCACCAATGGATTCCCAGACCTCAATTTAGGGGGGTAGGGTCCTCCTTTGGTATTTATTTTACGTTTTTTGCAGGTTTAAAGAAGGAGGAAATCGGACATCAAAACTGTTGCCAAAAGCCCTAAAAAACCGTTGCCATAGCTGTGAAGAAGATGATGAATAGTAACCGAGACCTATTGACTTCCACGCGTGCATCCCTGATTGGCTGGTCAATTTTCAGCGCCCCCTCCCTTATTTCTATTCGTCCACGCACGCATAGTGGGGCCAGCCTGACTTATCCAAAGTCTTTATGATCCCACATGATTGGTCAATGCACGTGTATCATGTTCCCTCACTTTTTCAACCATCAGATCTCCTAGTAATCTGATCCAACGCCTCAAAAACGCAGCCACACCATAACTCATCATAAGTTTCCACATCTGATCACTGCTTCCTTTTATTTTCTATTTCTATTCTAATTTCTTTGTTAAATTAATTAAAAATAGTTTTAAAAATCCAAAAAAATACACAAAAAATATTTTTAGACTTCTAAAATAATATATTATTTTCTGAAATAAAAATATTTTATTTTTCTTCAAAATTTCAATATTTTGCATAATTAATTAGTATATATTTATATATTTGCTTTTTAATTATTCTAACCAATCAAAAAATCATAAAAAAAATTGTCCTTCATGTTAAATATTGTTTATATATTATAAAATAATTTTGTACATATTTTGAATAATTTTATCTTTAAGTTTTAATTATTTGTATAATTATTTGCATAATTATGTTTTAATTAACTTAAATCAATTTCAAATCAATTTCAAAATTTCCAAAAAATTAGTTTTTGTTTTAAAATTAATTGACAAATATTTTGTACATATTTTAAACTTAATTTCTAGGTTTAAATCTATTTTCATCTTTTTTTCTTCATTTTAATTTAATTAATCATGCATTAATTATAATTAAAACCAATCATAAAAAATCCAAAAACATGCCTTTTATTTTTCTTGCAATTTAAATTCCTAGATAAATGTATAGGATGTCAAATTCATGTAAATAGTCTAGTTTACATTTCCTGCACAATCGATGTAATAGCGTATATTTACTTTCCGCACTTTACATTTCCGCATTTTAATTTCCAGCAAATATAAACTGCGTGTATGTCAAAGATAAAAGTGAACCGTTAGATCACTAACTTCAAAGATAAAATATCTGAATACAAACACAATCACACTTGCACCTCTTAAGGTAATCCCTTCTCATTCTTTTCAAAATCAAAGTCAAAATTCTACTGTTTTGAGTACAAAATCGAACCTTGCGTTTATATCCAATGAAAGGATAGATTTTTAAAGGAAATAGGATAAAGACCTTACAACTCAGGGTAGACCTCCTAGTTTGCTTGCTCAAATCAAAACAAACAAAATTCTCATACACTGTTGTTTTTCAAAACAAAACTTTCAAAAAAGACAATACTTTGTATACATCCAAACACGGATTATTACAAAGTTAACGTTCTTTCAAAAACATCTTTCGAAAGATAAACAAGCATTTTGTATACATCCACACACGGATCATTACAAAATTCAATTACAAAGGTATTTGAAACCACATATGAGCAATTTCAGAGCAATTGAAAAGTGATCGAAAAACAAGTGAGCTAAGCAAACTTAAGAGCCCATGGATAACCATGGATACAAAGGGTGCTAACACCTTCCCTTTGTATAACCTACCCCCTTACCCAGAATTTCTTAAAGGTCTTTTTTCTGTTTCTTTTATAAACCTTTCCTTAATTGGATAAAATAAAAGGTCGGTGGCGACTCTGTGAATTTTCAAAAATGCGAAAGCATTAAGCGATAAAAAAGAGTCAGTTCACGTATCTCTACAGAACAGAGGTATGGCCCGGGATTAAAAAAATCGGAGGTCCACAGAACTGGCGACTCTGCTGGGGACACACTTTCAAAAACAAAATGTTTTCAAAAGGGGTTACCTTAAGAGAATAGATCACTTCGATGTTTTCAATTGATTGACTTGATTGCTCTATTTTTCAAAGGTTTGTTTGGGTATTTTGCTTGTGTGAAAGATTCTAACCCGAATCTCGAGATACCTTAAGTATATGACAATAGACCAAGGAAACTGTACGGCATGTACCGATACGGTTGAGCTGGTAGTCATCATTAGTGCGATACTTTGGTTTATACTGATATCCCTTGAAAACGATCAAGGAGTATATTAGGCTTCCGAAATATCATTAAACACTAATTTGTCTTAGAACCTTTTTAGTTGAACTTGACTTGTGGCCTATTAAGTGGCTAGCTTTGAAATTGATCGAAGTTAGTTATCCTCGAGGAATATTTTGATCGGCCGCTCGAGCGCCGTATTGAGATGTTACTTCCAAGGATCATAGAACCCAAATACTATTCTAGGACAGGTTTTAACCAACTCAACTTCAGTGGGGAGGGTATCACCTATCAGCTCCATGCAAGCCTTTAAACCTAAGGCTATTGTTTGATTTGTCTTTGTGTGCCACATGTTTGCATCATAAGCACATCATTTTTGCACCAAACACTTCAAGGATCAAAGAGTTTACCTTTGTTTTTGCAGGTAATGGCTCCTGCCACCAAAGATTACATCCGAATCAACATCTCAACGGTACCGTCTGAACTAAAAGACTTAGTGTCAGAATTCCCCAGGAATGTTCAATTCACTGAAAGGCATGGTCACCTACTCCATTTGGTTACCTCAAAATTTGAAGAAGACATGATATGGGTCCTGTTCCAGTTCTTTGACCCTGAACATCATTGCTTTACCTTTCCTGATTACCAGTTGGTACCCACTTTGGAAGAATTCTCTGAACTAATGGGATTGCCTGTTCGAAATCAATTACCTTTCACTGGTTTAGAAAGGATTCCAAAACCTGAAGTCATTGCTGCTGCTTTACATCTGCGAAAATCAGAAATCGAGTCCAATTGGGAAACAAAGAGTGGAGTTAAGGGTTTGCTTACCAAGTTCTTATTGGAAAAGGCTCGCCTACTGCTAGAAAACAAAAGTTATCCAGCTTTTGAGGAAGTCATGGCACTTTTGATCTATGGGTTGGTTTTATACCCAAATCCCGACCAGTTCATAAGTGTACACATCATCAACCTTTTCCTAATCCGTAACCCGGTACCAACATTGCTGGGAGACATTCTACATTCTCTACACACTCGTACCATGAAGAAACGAGGAACTCTCATGTGCTGTATACCACTACTGGCTAGGTGGTTTACATTTCATCTTCCCCGATCAGTGTTGAGAAATGAACAAAGAATGCAATGGTCTCGCAGGATTATGTCTTTGTCTCATTCAGATATCCGGTGGAACAACTTCTTTCAAAGAGACATCACTATTATTGATCATTGTGGAGAGTACCCTAATGTGCCACTCCTTGGCATCAAAGGAGGCATCACTTACAATCCCTCTTTAGCTCTACGCCAATTCGGATATGCAAGGAGCAATGGTCCTCATGACATGATTATCTGTGGTATTGTGTTTGATTACGAGAATGATTCTCATAGACACCGACGAAGGTTCATACATGCATGGGGCAGTGTCTATAGAATAGAAAGCAAAACTCTGGGGCAATGGAATTCTATTCCTATGGAACCCTACCTCAGATGGGTCCGCACCCATGCTCAGAAAATCCTTATGCCATATCCTGCTGTTCTACCTGTGACTATTGAACCAGAGGTCGAAGGATATGAACCTCAAGTTATTTTACACCCGGACATGCCAACTGACCTAGAAGAGTTGCAAAAATCTTGGGTTCAACTCAAAGGGGAAAGAGACACCTTCAAATCATACTGTCAAGACTATGAGAGAAGGATATTGGAGCTCACCGGACAGCTTCAAGAAGAACAGCAGATCAACACATTCCTGGGGGCAAAGAGAAAGCGTCCACGGGAGACCTGAAGGATCATTTATTTCTGTCTTGTAAGCCCAAATGAGGCAAAGAAAAAAGAGGCAAAGAAAAAGAGAGAAATAAATTGATTAACTAACGTTTGTTTCTTCTTTAACAAATCTAAACTCTAAGATCCTTGAAACATTGCACACACATTTCACTTCATGCATTGCATATACATTTCATACATTGCATTCACCTACATTGCATATACATTTCATACATTGCATACACATGGCATCCAGTCATACACATTTCATAACAGGTTCTCATGACGGATTTCTCATCTCCTCGCTGTTTATTTCAGTCAGAAGAGATGGAATCCGAGGCAAGTATCAAGAATCTCGAAGCACAGAATGCCCAAGTGCAAGTGGCAATTCTGGAACTGGCAAAGGGGCAACCAGAACTGAAATCCCTGATAATCAAGAAGAAAAAGAAGCCCAAAGGATCTGTAGGTGTGAGTCACCTGAGAAGAAAGATCAAAATTCCAGTCAAAAATTTCACAAAGCCACCGATCCCTGAAACAGTCGGTGATGATGAACAAGAAGACAATCAAAGCAACCAGGGTTCAGCCAAACCCTCTCTCTCTTCAAATGAAGAAAATGATCATTCTAGGGACGAACCGGATGATGAAAAATACCAACAGCTGGAAGACCGTATGAAAGCTATGGAGATACAAAAAATACCTGGCTTAGATTTCAATGATCTAGGGCTCATCTCGGATGTTGTTATCCCTCCAAAATTCAAAGTTCCAGTCTTTGCAAAATATGATGGAGTTTCTTGCCCGAAACTACATTTGAGATCCTATGTGAGGAAGATACAACCTCATACAACGGATAACAAATTGTGGATTCACTTCTTCCAAGAAAGTCTGTCGGGTACACAACTCGAGTGGTACTACCAGCTGGAAAATACCAAGGTTCATACTTGGGAAGAATTAGCTGCTGCTTTTTACAAACAGTACCAATACAATGCTAATCTTGCGCCAACCCGTACTCAACTAAGGGGCATGTCTATGGGACCAAAAGAAAGTTTCAAAGGATATGCACAAAAGTGGAGAGATATGGCCGGAAGGGTTCAACCACCCTTATCTGATCGCGAACTAGTTGACATGTTCATGGGCACTTTAACTGGCCCTTTCTATAGCCATTTGCTGGGAAGCTCATCATCAGGTTTCACTGACCTGATACTGACCGGAGAACGTGTCGAAAGTGGCATTCAAAATGGAAAAATTCAAATAGGTTCCTCCTCTGGTACTACAAAAAGGCCCATCAGCGGGAGAAATGAGGTCAATACAACACAAATTCAGAAAAGTCGCAAAAGTGAGCAGCATCAATCTGTAGGGGCAGTTCTGATCTCCGCATCTGCACCTCAAAAAGATCAGCAGCCAAAATATACGCATCGACCAGATGCACCAAGAAGAAATTTCACCAAAATCAACATGCCAATTTCTCAGGCATTGCAGCACTTGCTAAAAGCAGATCTGATCACATTAAAAGGTCCTCCAAAGAATGTCAACACTTCCTCTCCAAATTATCGCCCTGATACAACATGTGCCTACCACTCAAACTTTCCAGGACATGACGCAGATCACTGCTGGGCCCTGAAAAATAAAATACAAGATATGATAGATGCTGGCGAAATTGAGTTCGATCCTCCAGAAACTCCAAATGTCATCACTGCACCTATGCCAAAGCATGACAAAACTGTCAACGCTATCCTGGACACTGTTTACATCTATGATGTGAACGAATTATCAACTCCACTTTGCGAAGTCAAAGGAAAGCTAATCCGAGCTGGTTACTTCCCAGGATGTGACCCCGACTGCTTTTACTGCTCCTGCCTGCCCAATGGTTGTGAAAATCTGAGGATGGGAATTCAAAAATGGATGGATCGCCGTATCATTATGTTTGAGAGGCTCCCTTCTATGGACGTGCTGTGCGAAGTCTTTGCAAACGGGATAAGAATAGAGGATGCCTCAGTGATATCCAGCTTACCATTCAAAATCTCTGCCAAGGCTCCATTCAAAATTTCTGCTACACTCAAAGTGGCATCAGTAGTCATTGCTAGTTCAACTCCATTTCCATACTCCTCAGACAAAGCTGTCCCATGGGGATACAACGCTAATGTTTACGTTCATGGAGTTAAGCAGAGTACCTCGACTAAAGAGGCCACAAAGTTAACTACTCCAACTGTGAGTAATATTGTGGGTACCAGCAAGATCACGAAAAGTGGAAGAATCTTTTCACCAGAAATTTCTCCAAATGTTGCTGCTGGTCCAGTCCGAGTCCCAGTTCCTAATCAAAATGTCAACGCTCGAGGCAAAGAGCCACAAGTTGAACAAATTCAAACCCCGGTGGAGATCACTGCTGAGGATCCGTCAAAGCAAGAAATGGAGGAAATATTGAAAATCATCTGCAAGAGTGATTACAATATTGTTGAGCAACTGGGGCACACCGCTTCAAAAATCTCAATGCTATCTCTGCTAAAATATTCAGAAGCTCATGCCAAAGCTCTGATGAAGTTCCTCAAAGCTGCGCATGTGCCTCAAGAGATCTCAGTCGACAAATTTGAGAATTGTGTTGCCAATCTAACCGTGAGCAATGGTCTCGGTTTCTCCGATGTGGATCTAACCCCTGCTGGAAAAAATCACAACAAAGCCTTACATATCTCCATTGAATGTAATGGCACCACTCTATCTCATGTGCTAGTAGATAACGGTTCTTCTCTGAACGTGTTACCGAAAACAGTACTAGAAAAGCTTGACTTCGAGGGAATTGTGTTACAACCAAGTGATGTTGTGGTAAGAGCCTTTGACGGATCAACCAGAACGGTATACGGAAAAGTGAATCTCCCAATCAGAGTGGGTTCTCAGATCTTCGATTCTATCTTTTACGTAATGGAAATTCACCCAGCCTACTCCTGTTTACTTGGACGCCCTTGGATACATGGGGCAAACGCTGTAACTTCTACCCTGCATCAGAAGTTAAAATATCCAGTAAAAGGAAAGATTGTTACAGTCTATGGCGAAGAGGAATATGTGGTTAGTCACCTAAGCAATTCCAAATATGTCGAGTTGTAGGACGAATTCATCGAAACTCCATGCCAATCATTTGAGGTGGTCTCTCCAGATGTCTCTACCACCAAGCATATTCCTGCTACTCCAACTACAGTTATGGCTTCTCTCAAAGATGCCAAAGCCATGATTGAACAGGGTGATTGCACAGTATGGGGACAGCTTCCCGATATACCCTACAAGTCTGACAAGCTAGGTTTGGGCTATGACAGTAAAAATCAAAAGAATGATCAAGGTCCTCGTTCTGAAGGATTAATGTCACACTTCGTCAGCCAAGAATTAAACGCTATTGAATATGAAGGAGTGTTCATGAACCATGTCATTCAGCCATGTCCAGATGAAATTCCACCCATTTCCATGGGAATGTGGGATGCTGTTCAAGAACCAAACGGCGGGTATAACTATCAGTATATCACACCTCAAAATTCCTATATTGCTATGGAAGACCTTACCCCGACTGGATGGGGTGATCAAATTGGAAATGATCAAATTTTCACAAGTCCCGTCACTGAGCAATATCAAAATCCACCCAAAGAAGTATGGGACACGCTAGGAGAACCCAGCGGCAAATATGACTATATGGTGAAATATTCCGCTCCTCCGAGCTCACAAATTGCCATGAAGGACATTATCCCAACTGGATGGGATGAACAGTACGATGACAATTTCGCTCTTGAAAAAGCCAGGGAAATACCAAATAACGAGGGTTGCTTTCTGTCAGCATACACTCCTCACCAAGATGCACAAGTCTCTATTCAAAGTATCATCCCGACTTCTTGGGACGGCCTTATCGAGCATCTCGCTCAGCCAACAGAGATATCTCAGCCTGGGCTCTCGTATCCAGCAGAGTATATCCCTTATCCCGAAGGATCACCGGCTCATTTTCCCACTAATGAAATCAATGCTGTGGAAGATGAAGAAGACAACTGCAACTGGAACAGCTGGGTACCCTCTGCTCACAACAGTGGATTGAACAACTGGAAAGCTGAGGATGTGATCTCCTTTGACCAGGAGTAAATGCCATTTCCTGTTTTCTTTGTGTATATTGTGCAAAGATAAAAGTGGTTCCTGAACAATCGAACCATGAGCTTGAAAGACGTGTGCCTTAGCACACCGGTCCTTCTATAAGGGCTTATCATATCATGATCATGTGCATTCAATAAAATAATGGGACGCTTGCATATTTAAATTTTGTGATCCTTTTTCCTTCTTTCTTCGCTTTCTAATAGCTATGTTTTTTCTTCACACATACTCACATAATTAACATGCAGATTCACATACACTCTGGATCCAGTCAACAACGATTCTGCTATTGCCCGTCATGACTTTGAAAATCCGATCTACCAAACTGAGGACGAAAGTGAGGAAGATTGTGAAGTGCCAAGAGAACTTGCAAGGCTGCTAGAACAAGAAAACAAGGCCATACAGCCTCACGAGGAGCCAATTGAGGTCATCAACTTGGGCAGCAACGAAGAAAAGAAAGAAGTCAAAATAGGGGCTGATTTAGAACACAGCGTCAAGCAAAGACTGATTCAAATGCTGCGAGACTACGTCGAGATATTCGCCTGGTCCTATGAGGATATGCCAGGCCTTGACACGGACATTGTAGTTCATCGCCTACCAATCAAAGAAGGTAGCACTCCAGTCAAACAGAAACTACGAAGGAGTAGGCCTGATATGTCAAAAAAGATCAAAGACGAGGTTGAAAAACAGTTCAATGCCGGATTCCTAAAAGTTGTAAGTTATCCTCCTTGGATAGCTAACATCGTCCCTGTACCTAAAAAAGACGGGAAAGTCAGAATGTGCGTGGATTACAGAGATCTGAACCGGGCAAGCCCCAAAGATGATTTCCCTTTACCACACATCGATGTACTGGTTGACAATACCGCACAATGCAAGGTATTCTCTTTTATGGACGGATTCTCAGGGTACAATCAAATCAAGATGGCACCCGAAGACATGGAAAAAACAACCTTCACAACACCCTGGGGAACCTTTTGTTACAAAGTAATGCCCTTTGGTCTGAAAAACGCAGGAGCGACCTATCAACGTGCAATGGTAGCGCTATTTCATGATATGATTCATCAAGAAATAGAGGTGTATGTCGATGACATGATTGCAAAATCCAACACCGAAGAAGAACATCTGGGTCATTTACACAAGTTGTTTGACAGACTCAAGAAATACAAGTTGCGACTGAACCCAAATAAGTGTACCTTTGGAGTAAGATCCGGCAAACTCTTAGGTTTCATCGTCAGCAGCAAAGGTATTGAGGTTGATCCCGCCAAGGTTAAAGCCATTCAAGAAATGCCTATACCTCGTACCGAGAAACAAGTCAGAGGATTCTTGGGACGTCTAAATTACATCACCCGATTTATTGCCCACATGACTACTACTTGTGTGCCGATCTTCAAACTGTTGAAGAAAGATCAAGTGGAAAGGTGGAATGACAAATGCCAGTTAGCCTTTGACAAAATCAAAGAATATCTCCAAAAACCTCCAATCTTGTTGCCACCTGTGGAAGGCAGACCTCTGATAATGTACCTAACTGTGTTAGAGGACTCAATGGGGTGTGTACTAGGACAACATGACGAATCCGGCCGAAAGGAGCACGCAATCTACTATCTTAGCAAAAAGTTTGCCGATTGTGAAACAAGATACTCACTACTCGAAAAAACTTGTTGTGCCTTAGCTTGGGCGGCTCGCCGACTAAGACAGTACATGCTAAATCACACCACTTTCCTAATTTCCAAGATGGATCCCATCAAATACGTGTTCGAAAAACCTGCTCTCTCTGGAAGAATAGCGAGATGGCAAATGATCTCAACAGAATATGACATTCAATACACTTCACAAAAAGCAATCAAAGGAAGTGTGGTGGCTGATCATCTGGCTCATCAAGCAGTGGATGATTATCAAGCATTGAACTTTGACTTCCCAGACGAAGACATTATGCTAGTCAATGACTACAAACAACCAGGACCAGAAGAAGGACCCGAGCCAGGATCCCGGTGGACTATGGTTTTTGACGGAGCTTCTAATGCACTTGGCAATGGCATCAGAGCTGTGATCATTTCCCCCGCAGGAAGTTACACGCCGTTCACTGCCAGATTATGCTTCAATTGCACTAACAATATAGCCGAATACGAAGCATGTATTCTGGGTCTTAAAGCTGCAATCGATCTAAGAATCAAATTCCTGGAAGTCTACGGAGACTCGGCCTTGGTAATCTACCAAGTCAAAGGGGAATGGGACACGAAGCACCCAAATCTAATTCCTTACAAAGAATATGTGCTGAGTTTGATTCCTTACTTCGAAGAAATCACTTTCGAACACATCCCACGCGAGGAAAATCAACTAGCTGATGCTTTAGCTACCATGTCATCCATGTTCAAAGTCAGGTGGGACAACGAGGCGCCTATAATCACCATTTACAGGCAAGATGAACCATCCTATTGCAATGAGATCAATACCGAAGGAACCGAGGAAAAACCATGGTTCCATGAAGTAAAAAGATATCTCGAAGCTCAGGAGTACCCTGAAGGGGCATCCATTAACGACAGAAAGTTTCTAAGGAGATTTGCTGCCAAATTCTTTCTAAGCAATGGAACCCTATACAAACGCAACCATGACTCGACTTTACTTCGCTGTGTAAACAAGAAGGAAGCAGAACAGATCATGAAAGAAATACACAATGGTGCCTTCGGTACTCATTCCAGTGGACATACAATGGCTAAAAAGATCCTGAGAGCAGGTTATTACTGGTCTACCATGGAAACAGACTGCCATCATCACTCCTGAACATGTCACAAATGCCAGATATACGCTGACAAAGTACATGTACCTCCAGTTCCATTAAGCGTCCTGACGGCTCCTTGGCCTTTTGCAATGTGGGGTATTGATATGATTGGAGAAATCAAACCTACTGCCTCCAACGGACATCGCTTTATCCTGGTCGCTATTGACTACTTCACCAAGTGGGTAGAAGCAGCTTCATTTGCTTCTGTCACCAAGAATGTGGTGGCCCGGTTCATCAAATACAATCTCAGTTGTCGGTACGGCATCCCTGAACGGATTATCACGGACAATGGCACAAATCTAAACAACAGAATGATTACTGAACTTTGCACACAGTTCAAGATCAAGCATCATAATTCTTCTCCATATCGACCAAAGATGAACGGCGCGGTGGAAGCTGCCAACAAGAACATCAAGAAAATCATACAAAAAATGACAGTAACCTACAAAGACTGGCATGAGATGTTGCCTTTTGCTCTTCATGGTTATCGCACATCTGCGCGTGCTTCAACAGGGGCAACTCCATTCTCCTTAGTCTATGGTATGGAGGCAGTTCTTCCAATTGAAATTCAGATTCCTTCCCTAAGGATCATGAAAGAAGCCAATCTAGACGAAGACGATTGGATTCAAACACGGTTGGACCAGATAAACTTGATTGATGAGAAAAGGCTCGCAGCTATTTGTCATGGTCAGCTATACCAAAAGCGTATGATCAAAGCCTTCAACAAAAAAGTCAAAAGTCAAGTATACCAAACTGGTGGCTTGGTTGTCAAACGCATCATCTTACCACAAGGTGATCCCAGAGGCAAATGGACTCCCACCTACGAGGGACCATTCATAATCAAGAAAATATTCTCCGGCGGCGCCATGTTGCTTACCACCATGGATGGCGAGGATTTCCCACACCCTGTGAATGCTGACATAGTCAAAAAATACTTCTCTTAAAAAGAAAAAACAGCTCGCTAAGTTGAAAACCTGAAAGGGCAACTTAGGCAAAAATGAGCGTCTCGGTGGATTGAAAACCCGAAAGGGCGGTCCAGGCAAAAATTAGAGACTAAACAAATACTATCCCGGTAGGCTGAAAACCTGAAAGGGCAGCCTAGGCAAAAGTTAGGGAATGAAGCATACAACTGTGTTCCGTTCAGCTGCCTACTCACCATCAAGATTCAACACCTCAAAGACACCGATCAGTCCAATCACTTTCTTCCAACAAGTGAGGGATGAGATGCTCGAAGACAGATTGGCAATAGCAGAGTTGAAACTTGACTGGATTGTTTTCACATAGCTATTTATCTTCATAAATATTTTCCAAAACTTTCTGACAGTTTCCTACTTCTAGGATTGTTGTCTCCCTGTGCTAACCAGCCTATCATGGCTCTTTTTCAAAAATCAATGCAGCTTAGGCTCAAAAATCACTATTTTCACTTTTTCTGTTTTAAATACGTAAGCGTCCCAATGATAATTTTGAATGAACATGTGCATTTGAATATGATTGATGTTTACCAGGAAAAACAAGAATAGCATTCAGGAAATGTCCCAATCATCTGGACATCATCCCATCAGAAGGAAAAATCCCCAAGAGAAACACATTTCTCAGCAAATTCCTCAAAAAGATTTTCTCTTCAAAAGAAGTCTTATCCCCCAGCAGGGTTGTTCCAGATTACTATCTTCAGAAGGTGTGATCCCCGCACCCGGACTTGGTCAGATAGTGCATCGGAGGATTATGCATTTTCCTCATTCCCATTTGAATGGGCATCAGAGCTTCCAGCTACCTTTCATTCTCGAGAGATATTCAAAGATCCTTCAACAGAATACCAGGGTTCTCAAAGAACTTCCCCAGCCAAGGGTACTCAAACAAGACAAAAGATCATCAACGATCACAATACATTCATGTCCAGATGACTAGTGGGAATTTATTTTTCCAACTAGAAGCTTGACATACATCACATATTCACATATTCATATTCATACATCATACATCATACATCATGCATCATGCGCATATTCATACGCATATTCATACACAACACAACATGCATATTTCTCTGGGAATATCTCACATTTACATGCATCATAAACATTGCATATCACTAACTTGATTTTTCAGGTAGACGGATATCTTCAACAAAGATGTTCTCAATCACATGCAGTGTTCACCTGAATTCCATGAACAGTTCTCTCAGATATAATCAAGCCGAAGATTCATTCTGATCACTTACCAACTCAAAAACAGACATCCCAGATCTAAAGTTGATACCTCAGACGGTTCCAGAACGATCTAGCATTACAGATCTAAAGTTGATACCTCAGACGGTTCCAGAACGATCTAGCATCAAAGATCTAAAGCGATACCTCAGACGGTTCCAAAACGATCCAACGTTGCAGATCTAAAGCGATACCTCAGACGGTTCCAGAACGATCCAACGTTGCAGATCTAAAGCGATACCTCAGACGGTTCCAAAACGATCTAACATTGCAGATCTAAAGCGATACCTCAGACGGTTCCAAAACGATCTAACATTGCAGATCTAAAGCCAATACCTCAGACGGTTCCACAATGATCAACTTCCAAAATCTAAATCGGAAAAACTTTGGACAAGTTCCGTAACGATTATCTTCCAAGACTTAAAGCGGTAACCTTGGACGGTTCCGAAACAGTCAACACAAAGACTTTCAAATCCTTCATCAAGATATAATAAATGGATTCATTCTGATGAACAAACCCTCAACCCATTTACCAGGTGGCATCTGAAAGCCCATCTCAGGTAATGTTCCAATCTGCCACAACATTTCGCAGACGACATTCACATGCAACTTCCAACATCTCTTCTGATCAAGGTAAGTGCAAATTTTCAGGGCATCTAAATATTCAATCATCTTCTACCTTCAGATTTCAGACAATCTCTTCAGGTTTAAGAAGATTGAATAGGGGCAACTGTTATACCCCAAAATTTGCCCGCATCTTTTTTCAAGAAAACTCCAATCTGAAAATTAAAAGTCTCATATAATCATGGATTTTTATTTCAACAAATATCCTGACATATGAAACACTTAGTTTTTAGAATTTTTCTTATACAGTAATTTGGCTTGCAGTTGAATTTATTCTTACGCAAACGCCAAATACTGTTTATTACTTCACACATGCTATTTATTTATTTACAGATAAATAGTACTGACGCAATTGGTACAGAGTTAAATCTTTTTGCAGGCGCAGAATCAGGAAACTCAGACTGTACTGGTAACAAGTAGATTATTATTATCTTTTGTTTCCCACTAATTTTTGTACTATATTCCATTATTTTCAAAAATCTTTTCAAATCTCTCTTTCAAAAATCAAATCTCTCTTTTTCCCAACACTATCTCCACTTTCTTTCAAATCTTACTTCCACTCAAATTTTCCTTTTGTACGGAATCACATCATTCCCCAACGTCTCTTTCCTTCTTTCCATTCTATAAATACCTCTCATTTTCTTCCATAAAATCTCACATCAAATTCTAACTCATCTTTCAAATTCCTACCTCATATCTATTTTCTCTTCTTCCCTGACAAGAATGGCAAAATGGATAGAGACACTGTCTCTTACAGTCATCACCATTGCTACGGTGATCATGACTTTCTTCTGCCTGCATAGTCCTGAAGAGTGTGGACCTGCAATGGTTGCACTCCCAATCATCTACATGTTATTGTTCATAGCATGGGTCATTAACCGTCATTCTTAAAATTTGCAGTATTTCTTATTTCTTAAATGTACCGTTTATTCGTCGTACTGTTCAATATAGTATGTGATATTTGTACTGTCAGTATTAAATGTTGTACTATTTGTCATAATATTTCTTAATTACTAAGATAATATTTTGTGTGTTTTCTGCCAGTCAAATATTCCTATTTCTGTGCATTAAATGATTTTCAGGGTTATTATCGGTAATTTTGCCCGCATACCGTAAATATTAGTTATTTATTATGTCTGTGTTTTTAACAAGTCATGTAAATAAACTTTCATTTTTCACATAAAACAAAAACAAAAACAACAAAAAAAGAAAATTAACTTTGACTGTTGATTTTTCACTCTAACTGCTACATCAATACCTGGACAGTCAGTCGACAGCCAAACTGCTGGCAGTACAATTCTCAGTGTTTTGTACCATCAATCAAATCAATCTTTCACAATTCAAAATTCCAAGATTTTTGTTCTAGAAGTCTTCTGAATATCACGCGATTAGCAGAGACTCAACACTGCACAAAAATCAGGTACATTTAACTGTCTCCTACACAAACAGTCCCTAATCAGGGTTTTTCTTGTTTTTACAGGAGCAACAAGTTTTTGAGAGCTCAAATGGATTTCATACACATCCATATATCTCAAAGTACCATCATACAAATTTTCAAACTTCAATTCACTCAGACGCACCGTCAGCAGCTCAAACAGTCAACAGACGACCCGTTTGACCAAAAAAAGTCAACAGACAGTCAAAAATGAAATTTTTTGTCAAAGTCCATATTTTGTCAAAGGATTCATCATTTGATCATTGGATGATCATAGTTCATCAAGGAAAGATCAAAAATCAACAAAACCCTAAGATTCAAAATTAGGGTTTTTACCTGAAAAGTCAACTCAACTTTGACTGATCATAACTCTCTCATCCTTCATCCAAAAAATTCAAACCAAAGCTTGTTTTGAAGGAAATTCAATTATCTTTAAAATGCCATTGATCCCATGGTCATTGGATTCACCATTTGAAAAATATGATCAAAGACATTACAGGTCATTTTCAAAGTCAACAAAAAGACACTTTTTTCAAAAGGACACACAAGGAGCTTCAAAAATCATTTTGACATGAGACCAAAGGCATTGGTTAGAGGACTCTTTGAGGTTTCCAAAAAGTGAAAGATCTCCTTCATATGACAAAAATTGAAGGATTTACACCTTGTTGAAGTTGGCTAAATTTTGGGAAAATGCATGAAATCAACATTGCTCAAAAATGTATTTTTTCCAAATGGGGCCAAGTTTTCAGCATTCAAACATCATTTCCATGATGATATGGGCCTCCCACGACCAAGACAAAGCCCACATAATTTTTCTCCATTTTTTGATTTAATTTTATCATTTAAGATTAAATTAAAAAGGAAAAAAGGAAGGATAAATCATAGCTTATTTTCTAAGCTAAAAGCTCACACATGTGGCTTATTATGCAGCAAGAAAGCTGCAAGGAAAGGCTAAGGAAAGAGCAAGCCAAGGTTGCTTGAGTTCCAAGCTTGAAAGTCAAAATTCAACAAAAGCAATCATTGCTTTTAGCTTCAATTTTAAGCACCTCAAGGCCTATAAATGAAGCTGCATATTTCACAAACAAAGGGGAGCCAACACACCACGAAATTATAGCTCAAGCATAGCATAGAAACATCATATTCCTCACAAAAATTTCCAAACTTTGTAATTTTCAATTTCCATATTCCAATCAATATTAATACAAACAAACACTTTCAATCATCTTCTGAGATCATATAGAGTAAGAATAAATTCTTTGTGTGGTCCCATGAGAGTCGTAGCACGTGCCTAATGTTTTCCATGAACATACATGTACAAGCTTTCGTTTTCTATATTAATGCTTGTGTTAATATAATATAATCACTCTAATTCATCTCTGACACCATTTAGAGGAAACTGGACGTATCACATGAAGCTCTAAGTCCCTAATTCATCATTCACCATTCTTGGGCCGTGGAGCTTAGTTTCTTCGAAACTCAAAATCCATGAACTTTTAGTCCAAACTAACCTCACCAATGGATTCCCAGACCTCAATTTAGGGGGGTAGGGTCCTCCTTTGGTATTTATTTTACGTTTTTTGCAGGTTTAAAGAAGGAGGAAATCGGACATCAAAACTGTTGCCAAAAGCCCTAAAAAACCGTTGCCATAGCTGTGAAGAAGATGATGAATAGTAACCGAGACCTATTGACTTCCACGCGTGCATCCCTGATTGGCTGGTCAATTTTCAGCGCCCCCTCCCTTATTTCTATTCGTCCACGCACGCATAGTGGGGCCAGCCTGACTTATCCAAAGTCTTTATGATCCCACATGATTGGTCAATGCACGTGTATCATGTTCCCTCACTTTTTCAACCATCAGATCTCCTAGTAATCTGATCCAACGCCTCAAAAACGCAGCCACACCATAACTCATCATAAGTTTCCACATCTGATCACTGCTTCCTTTTATTTTCTATTTTTATTCTAATTTCTTTGTTAAATTAATTAAAAATAGTTTTAAAAATCCAAAAAAATACACAAAAAATATTTTTAGACTTCTAAAATAATATATTATTTTCTGAAATAAAAATATTTTATTTTTCTTCAAAATTTCAATATTTTGCATAATTAATTAGTATATATTTATATATTTGCTTTTTAATTATTCTAACCAATCAAAAAATCATAAAAAAAATTGTCCTTCATGTTAAATATTGTTTATATATTATAAACTAATTTTGTACATATTTTGAATAATTTTATCTTTAAGTTTTAATTATTTGTATAATTATTTGCATAATTATGTTTTAATTAACTTAAATCAATTTCAAATCAATTTCAAAATTTCCAAAAAATTAGTTTTTGTTTTAAAATTAATTGACAAATATTTTGTACATATTTTAAACTTAATTTCTAGGTTTAAATCTATTTTCATCTTTTTTTCTTCATTTTAATTTAATTAATCATGCATTAATTATAATTAAAACCAATCATAAAAAATCCAAAAACATGCCTTTTATTTTTCTTGCAATTTAAATTCCTAGATAAATGTATAGGATGTCAAATTCATGTAAATAGGCTAGTTTACATTTCCTGCACAATCGATGTAATAGCGTAGATTTACTTTCCGCACTTTACATTTCCGCATTTTAATTTCCAGCAAATATAAACTGCGTGTATGTCAAAGATAAAAGTGAACCGTTAGATCACTAACTTCAAAGATAAAATATCTGAATACAAACACAATCACACTTGCACCTCTTAAGGTAATCCCTTCTCATTCTTTTCAAAATCAAAGTCAAAATTCTACTGTTTTGAGTACAAAATCGAACCTTGCGTTTATATCCAATGAAAGGATAGATTTTTAAAGGAAATAGGATAAAGACCTTACAACTCAGGGTAGACCTCCTAGTTTGCTTGCTCAAATCAAAACAAACAAAATTCTCATACACTGTTGTTTTTCAAAACAAAACTTTCAAAAAAGACAATACTTTGTATACATCCAAACACGGATTATTACAAAGTTAACGTTCTTTCAAAAACATCTTTCGAAAGATAAACAAGCATTTTGTATACATCCACACACGGATCATTACAAAATTCAATTACAAAGGTATTTGAAACCACATATGAGCAATTTCAGAGCAATTGAAAAGTGATCGAAAAACAAGTGAGCTAAGCAAACTTAAGAGCCCATGGATAACCATGGATACAAAGGGTGCTAACACCTTCCCTTTGTATAACCTACCCCCTTACCCAGAATTTCTTAAAGGTCTTTTTTCTGTTTCTTTTATAAACCTTTCCTTAATTGGATAAAATAAAAGGTCGGTGGCGACTCTGTGAATTTTCAAAAATGCGAAAGCATTAAGCGATAAAAAAGAGTCAGTTCACGTATCTCTACAGAACAGAGGTATGGCCCGGGATTAAAAAAATCGGAGGTCCACACTCCTGCAGGAGAAATGATCACAGCTCCGATGCCATTGCCAAGTGCGTTAGAAGCTCCGTCAAAAACCATAGTCCACCGGGATCCTGGCTCGGGTCCTTCTTCTGGTCCTGGTTGTTTGTAGTCATTGACTAGCATAATGTCCTCGTCTGGGAAGTCAAAGTTCAATGCTTGATAATCATCCACTGCTTGATGAGCCAGATGATCAGCTACCACACTTCCTTTGATTGCTTTTTGTGAAGTGTATTGAATGTCATATTCTGTTAGGATCATTTGCCATCTTGCTATTCTTCCAGAGAGAGCAGGTTTTTCGAACACGTACTTGATAGGATCCATTTTGGAGATTAGGAAAGTGGTGTGATTTAGCATATACTGTCTTAGTCGGCGAGCCGCCCATGCTAAGGCACAGCAAGTTTTTTCGAGTAGTGAGTATCTTGTTTCACAATCGGTAAACTTTTTGCTAAGATAGTAGATTGCATGCTCCTTTCGGCCGGACTCGTCATGTTGCCCCAGTACACACCCCATTGAATCTTCTAACACAGTTAGGTACATTATCAGAGGTCTATCTTCCACAGGTGGTAACAAGATTGGCGGTTTTTGGAGATACTCTTTGATTTTGTCAAAGGCTAACTGGCATTTGTCATTCCACCTTTACACTTGATCTTTCTTCAACAGTTTGAAGATCGGCACACAAGTAGTGGTCATGTGGGCAATAAATCGGGCGATGTAATTCAGACGTCCCAAGAATCCTCTGACTTGTTTCTCGGTACGGGGTATAGGCATTTCTTGAATGGCTTTGACCTTGGCCGGATCAACCTCAATACCTTTGCTACTGACGATGAAACCTAAGAGTTTGCCGGATCTTACTCCAAAGGTACACTTATTTGGATTCAGTCGCAACCTGTATTTCTTGAGTCTGTCAAACAGCTTGTGTAGATGACCCGGATGTTCTTCTTCGGTGTTGGACTTTGCAATCATATCATCGACATACACCTCTATCTCCTGATGAATCATATCATGAAATAGAGCTACCATTGCACGTTGATAAGTTGCTCCTGCGTTCTTTAAACCAAAGGGCATTACTTTGTAACAAAAGGTTCCCCGGGGTGTTGTGAAGGTTGTTTTTTCCATGTCTTCGGGTGCCATCTTGATTTGATTGTACCCTGAGAATCCATCCATAAAGGAGAATACCTTGCATTGTGCGGTATTATCAACCAGTACATCGATGTGAGGTAAAGGGAAATCATCTTTGGGGCTTGCCCGGTTTAGATCTCTGTAGTCTACACACATTCTGACTTTCCCGTCTTTTTTAGGTACAGGCACGATGTTAGCTATCCAAGGAGGATAACTTACAACTTTCAGGAAGCCGGCATTGAATTGCCTTTCAACCTCGTCTTTGATCTTTTTTGACATATCAGGCCTACTCCTTCGTAGTTTCTGCTTGACTGGAGTGCTACCTTCTTTGATTGGCAGGCGATGAACCACAATGTCCGTGTCAAGGCCGGGCATATCTTCATAGGACCAGGCGAATATCTCGACGTAGTCTTGCAACATTTGAATCAGTCTTTGCTTGACACTGTTTTCTAAATCAGCCCCTATTTTGACTTCTTTCTTTTCTTCGTTGCTGCCCAAGTTGATAACCTCAATTGGTTCCTCATGAGGCTGTATAGCCTTCTCTTCTTGTTCTAGCAGCCTTACAAGTTCTCTTGGTACTTCACAATCTTCCTCACTTTCGTCCTCAGTTTGGTAGATCGGATTTTCAAAGTCATGACGGGCAATAGCAGAATCGTTATCGACTGGATCCAACGTGAATGTGAATCTGCATTTTATTTATGTGAGTGTGTGTTAGAAAACATAGCTATTTGAAAAGAAAAGAAAGAAAAAGGATCACAAAATTTGAATATGCAAACGTCCCATGATTTTATTGAATGCACATGCTCATGATATGATAATCCCTTATAAAAGGACCAGTGTGCTTCGGGCAAGGCACACGGCTTTCAAGCTCATGGTTCGATAGTACAGGAACCATTTTTATCTTTCCACAATATACACAAAGAAAACAGGAAATTGCATTTACTCCTGATCGAAGGAGATCACATCCTCAGTTTTCCAGTTGTTCAATCCATTGTTGTGAGCAGGGAGTATCCAGCTGTTCCAGTTGCAGTTGTCTTCTTCATCTCCCACAGCATTGATTTCATTGGTGGGGAAATGAGCCGGTGATATTTCAGGATAAGTAGGATGATCTGTTGGATATGAGGATCCAGGTTGAGGTACCTCTGTTGGCTGAGCGAGATACTCGATAAGGCCGTCCCATCCAGTCGGGATGATGTCTTTGAGGGAGACTTGTGCAGTCTGCTGAGTAGTGTACTGTGACAGAAAGTAACCCTTGTTATTTGGTGTTTCCCTGGTGTTTTCAGGAGTAAAATTGTCATCATAATGTTCATCCCATCCAGTTGGGACAATGTCTTCCATGGCGATTTGTGAGCTCGGAGGAGCGGAATATTTCACCATAAAGTCATATTTGCCACTTGGCTCTCCTAGCGTATCCCAAACTTCTTTAGGTGGATTTTGATATTGCTGAGTGCTGGGACTTGTGAGACTTTTGTCATTTTCAAATTGATAATTATACCCGCTGCTTAGTTCTCCCAAAGTATCCCACATTCCCATGGAAATGGGTGGAATTTCATCTGGATATGGCTGAATGATATGGTTCAAGAACACTCCATCGTCTTCAATGGCGTTTACTCCTTGGCTGATGAAATGTGACATTAATCCTCCAGAACAAGGACTTTGATCATTCTTTTGATTTCCACTATCATAGCCTAGGCCTAGCTTGTCGGACTTGTAAGGTATATCGAGGAGCTGTCCCCATACTGTGCAATCACCTTTTTCGATCACAGCTTTGGCATCTTTGAGAGAAGCCATAGTTGTAGTTGGAGTAGCAGAAATATGCTTGGTAGTAGAGACATCTAGAGAGACCACCTCAAAAGATTGGCAGGGAGTTTCGATGAATTCGTCATCCAACTCGACATATTTGGAATTGCTCAGGTGACTAACCACATATTCCTCTTCGCCATAAACTGTGACAATCTTTCCTTTTACTGGATATTTCAACTTCTGATGCAGGGTAGAAGTTACAGCATTTGCCCCATGTATCCAAGGGCGTCCTAGTAAACAGGAATATGCTGGGTGAATTTCCATTACGTAAAAGGTAGAATCAAAAATCTGAGAGCCCACTCTGATTGGGAGATTCACCTTTCCGTACACTGTTCTTGTTGACCTATCGAAGGCTCTTACCACAACATCGCTTGGTTGTAACACAACTCCTTCGAAGTCAAGCTTTTCCAGTACTGTTTTTGGTAACACGTTCAAAGAAGAACCGTTATCTACCAGCACATGAGATAGAGTGGTGCCATTACATTCAATGGAGATATGTAGGGCTTTATTGTGATTCTTTCCAGCAGGGGTTAGATCAACATCAGAGAAACCGAGGCCATTGGTCACTGTTAGATTGGCAACACAATTTTCAAATTGATCGGCTGAAATCTCTTGAGGCACATGCGCAGCTTTCAGGAACTTCATCAGAGCTTTGGCATGAGCTTCTGAATACTTTAACAGAGACAGCATTGAGATTTTTGAAGCAGTGTGCCCCAGTTGTTCGACAATATTGTAATCACTCTTGCAGATGATTTTCAATATTTCCTCCATTTCTTGCTTCGATGGATCTTCAACAGTGACCTCCACCGGTATTTGAACTGGCTCAACTTGTGGCTTTTTGCCTCGAGCGTCGATATCTTGATTAGGAACTGGGACCTGGACTGGACCAGTAGCAACATTTGGAGAAATTTCTGGTGAAAAGATCCTTCCACTTCTCGTGATCTTACTGGTACCCACAATGTTATCAACAGTTGGAGCAGTAAAATTCAGGGCCTCTTTGGTCAAGGTATCCTGTTTAACTCCATGGATATAAACATTAGTGTCGTAACCCCACGGGACAGCTTTGTCTGAGGAGTATGGAAATGGAGTTGGACTAGCAATGATTACTGATGCCACTTTGAGTGTAGCGGAAATTTTGAAAGGAGCCTTGGCAGAGATTTTGAATGGTAAGCTGGAGATCACTGAGACATCCTCTATTCTCATCCCGTTTGCAAAGACTTCGCATAAAACGTCCATAGAAGGGAGCCTCTCAAACATAATGATACGGCGATCCATCCATTTTTGAATTCCCATTCTCAGATTTTCACAACCATTGGGCAGGTATGAGCAATAAAAGCAATCAGGGTCACAACCTGGAAAGTAACCAGCTTGGATTAGCTTTCCTTTGACTTCGAGGAGCGGAGTTGACAATTCGGTCACATCATAGATGTAAACAGTGTCTAGGATAGCGTTGACAGTTTTGTCATGCTTCGGCATGGGTGCCGTGATGACATTTGGAGTTTCTGGAGGATCGAACTCAATTTCCCCAGCATCTATCATGTCTTGTATTTTATTTTTCAGGGCCCAACAGTGATCTGCGTCATGTCCTAGACAGTTTGAGTGATACACACACGTTGCATCGGGGCGATAACTCGGAGAGGAAGTGTTGACATTCTTTGGAGGATCTTTTAATGTGATCAGATCTGCTTTTAGCAAATGCTGCAATGCCTGAGAGATCGGCATATTGATTCTGGTGAAATTTCTTCTCGGCGCATCTGGTCGACGCGTATATTTTGGCTGTTGATCTTTTTGAGGTGCAGATGCGGAGATCAGAACTGCCCCCACAGATTGGTGCTGCTCACTTTTGCGACCTTTCAGACTTTGCATTGTGTTGACCTCATTTCTCCCACTGATGGGCCTTTTTGTAGTGCCAGAGGAAGAGCCTATTTGAATTTTTCCATTTTGAATGCCGCTTTCGACACGTTCCCCAGTTAATATCAGGTCAGTGAAACCTGATGATGAGCTTCCCAGCAAATGACTATAGAAAGGGCCAGTTAAAGTGCCCATGAACATGTCGACCAGCTCGCGATCAGATAAGGGTGGTTGAACCCTTCCAGCCATATCTCTCCATTTTTGTGCATATCCTTTGAAACTTTATTTTGGTGCCATGGACATGCCCCTTAGTTGAGTACGGGTTGGTGCAAGATCAGCATTGTATTGATACTGTTTGTAAAAAGCAGCAGCTAAATCTTCCCAGGTATGAACTTTGGTACTTTCCAGCTGGTAGTACCTTTCAAGTTGTGTACCCGACAGACTTTCTTGGAAGAAGTGAATCCACAATTTGTTATCTGTTGTGTGAGGTTGTATCTTCCTTACATAGGACCTCAGATGTAGTTTTGGGCAAGAAACTCCATCATATTTCGCAAAGATAGGAACTTTGAACTTTGGAGGGATAACGACATCTGAGATGAGTCCCAGATCATTGAAATCTAAGCCAGGTATTTTTTGTATCTCCATAGCTTTCATGCGTTCTTCAAATTGCTGATACTTGTCACCATCCTGTTCGTCTCTAGAATGATAATCTTCTGCATTAGAAGAGAGAGAGGGTTTGGCAGAACCCTGGTTGCTATGATTGTCTCCTTGTTCACCATCACCGACTATTTCAGGGATCGGTGGCTTTTTGAACTTTTTGGCTGGGATTTTGATCTTTCTTTTCAGTTGGCTCAAGCCTACAGATCCTTTGGGCTTCTTTTTCTTCTTGATCATCAGGGCTTTCAGTTCTTGTTGCCCCTTTGCCAGTTCCAGAATTGCCACTTGAACTTGGGCGTTCTGTGCTTCGAGATTCTTGATGCTTGTTTCAGATTCCATCTCTTCTGACTGAAATAAACAGCGAGGAGATGAGAAATCTGTCATGTGAACCTGTTATGCAATGAATGAAATGTATATGCAATGAATGAAATGTATATGCAATGAATGAAATGTATATGCAATGTTTTCAAGGATCTTAGAGTTTAGATTTGTTAAAACAAAAGAAAAACAAACATTTGTTAGTCAAACAATTTATTATTATTTTTTCTTCTTTTTTTTTTCTTTGCCTCATTCGGGCTTACAAAACAGAAATAAATAAATAAAATGAAGGATCCCTCAGGTCTCCCATGGACGCTTTCTCTTTGCACCTAGGAATGTGTTGATCTGTTGCTCTTCTTGGAGTTGTCCGGTGAGCTCCAATAATCTTCTCTCATAGTCTTGACAGTGTGCTTTGAAGGTATCTCTTTCCTCTTTTAGTTGAACCCAAGATTTTTGCAACTCTTCCAGGTCAGTTGGCATATCCGGATGTAGAATAACTTGAGGTTCGTCTCCATCGGCTTCTGGCTCAATAGTCACAGGTAGAATAGCGGGATATGGCATGATGAGTTTCTGAGCATGAGCCCGAACCCATCTGAGGTAAGGTTCCATAGGAATAGAATTCCATTGTCCCAAAGTTTTGCTTTCTATTCTATAGACACTTCCCCACGCATGTATGAACCTTCGTCGATGTCTGTGGGAATCATCCTCGTAATCAAACACAATGCCACGGATAATCATGTCATGAGGACCGTTGCTCCGTGCATATCCGAATTGGCGTAAAGCTAAAGAGGGATTGTAAGTGATGCCCCCTTTGATGCCAAGTAGTGGCACATTAGGGTACTCTCCACAATGATCAATGATAGTAATGTCTCTTTGAAAGAAGTTGTTCCACCGGATATCTGAATGAGACAAAGACATAATCCTGCGAGACCATTGCATTCTTTGTTCATTTCTCAACACTGATCGGGGAAGATGAAATGTAAACCACCTAGCCAGCAGTGGTATACAGCACATGAGAGTTCCTCGTTTCTTCATGGTACGAGTGTGTAGAGAATGTAGAATGTCTCCCAACAATGTTGGTACCGGGTTACGGGTTAGGAAAAGGTTGATGACGTGCACACTTATGAATTGGTCGGGATTAGGGAATAAAACCAACCCATAGATCAAAAGAGCCACAACCTCCTCAAAAGCTGGGTAACTTTTGTTTTCTAGTAGTAATCGAGCCTTTTCCATTAAGAACTTAGCAAGCAAACCCTTAACTCCACTCTTTGTTTCCCAATTGGACTCGATTTCTGACTTTCACAAATGTAAAGCAGCAGCAATGGTTTCAGGTTTTGGAATCCTTTCTAAACCAGTGAAAGGTAATTGATTTCGAACAGGTAATCCAATTAGTTCAGAGAACTCTTCCAAAGTGGGTACTAACTGGTAATCAGAAAAGGTGAAGCAATGATGTTCGGGATCAAAGAACTGGAACAGGACCCGTATCATGTCTTCTTCAAATTTTGAGGTAACCAAATGGAGTAGGTGACCGTGCTTTTCGGTGAATTGAACATTCCTGGGGAATTCTGATACTAAGTTTTTCAGTTCAGATGGCACCGTTGAGATGTTGATTCAAATGTAATCTCTGGTGGCGGGAGCCATTACCTGCATTAACAAAACAAAGGTAAACTCTTTGATCCTTGAAATGATTAGTGAAAAAGTGATATGCTTATGATGCTTATGATGTTATGATGTCAAACATGTGGCACACAAAAACAAATAAAACAATAGCCTTAAGTTTAAAGGCTTGCATGAAGTCCATAGGTGATACCCTCCCCACTGAAGTTGAGTTGGTTAAAACCTGTCCTAGAATAGCATTCGGGTTCTATGATCCTTGGAGGTAACATCTCAATACGGCGCTCGGACGGCCGGTCAAAATATTCCTCGAGGATAACTAACTTCGATCAACTTCAAAGCTAGCCACTTAATAGGCCACAAGTCAAGTTCAACTAAAAGGTTCTAAGACAAATTAGTGTTTTAATGACATTTCGGAAGCCTAATATACTCCTTGATTGTTTTCAAGGGACATCAGTATAAACCAAAGTATCGCACTAACAGTGACTACCAGATTAACCGTATCGGTACATGCCGTACAGTTTTCTTGGTCTATTGTCACATACTTAAGGTATCTCGAGATTCGGGTTAGAATCTTTCACACAAGCAAAATACCCAAACAACCTTTTGAAAAATAGAGCAATCAAGTCAAACAATTGAAAACATCGGAATGATCTATTCTCTAAAGGTAACCCCTTTTGAAAACATTTTGTTTTTAGAGAAAATCCCCAGCAGAGTCGCCAGTTCTGTCGTGCGCTCGGTTTTTTGCCATACCTCTCGTGGAGAGATACGCGAACTGACTCTTTTTTGTTTCTGCTTTTGTATTTTTGAAAATCAGAGAGTCGCCACCGACCTTTTATTTTATCCAATTAAGGAAAGCTTTATAAAAGAAACAGAAAAAAGACCTTTAAGAAATTCTGGGTAAGGGGGTAGGTTATACAAAGGGAAGGTGTTAGCATCCTTTGTATCCATGGTTATCCATGGGCTCTTTAATTTGCTTAGCTCACTTGTTTTCAATTACTTTTCGATTGCCTTGAAATGCTCGTATGTGGTTCCAAATACCTTTGTAAATTGACTTTGTAATGATCCTTGTGCGGATGTATACAAAGTGTTTTTATCTTTCAAAAGATGTTTTTGAAAAAAGAACGTTAACTTCGTAATGATCCTTGTTTGGATATATACAAAGTATTGTCTTTTTGAAAGTTTTATTTTGAAAAACAATTATATAGGAGAGATTTGTTTGTTTTGATTTAAGCAAGCAAATTAGGAGGTCTACCCTGAGTTATAAGGTCTTTATCCTATTTCCTTTAAAAATCTATCCTTTCACCGGATATAAACAAAAGTTCGATTTTGCGTTTGAAATAATAGAATTTGATTTTGATTTTGAAAAGAATGAGAAAGGGATTACCCTAAGAGGTGCAAGTGTGATTGTGTTTGGATTCAGATATTTTATCTTTGAAGTTAGTGATCTAACGATTCAATTTTATCTTTGGCATACACGCAGTTTATATGTGCTGGAATTTAAAATGCGGAAATGTAAAATGCGGAAAGTAAATCTACGCTATTACATCGATTGTGCAGGAAATGTAAACTACGCTATTTACATGAATTTGACAACCTATACATTTATCTAGGAATTTAAATTGCAAGAAAATAAAAGAAATGTTTTTGGATTTTTTATGATTGATTTTAATTATAATTAATGCATGATTAATTAAATTAAAATGAGGAAAAAAGATGAAAATAAATTTCAAACCTAAAAATTAAGTTCAAAATATGTTCAAAATGCTTGTTAATTAATTTTAAAACAAAACTAATTTTTTTTGGGATTTTTGAAATTGATTTGAAATTTATTAAGTTAATTAACACATAATTATATAAATAATTACACAAATAATTAAAACTTAAAGAGAAAATTATTCTAAATATGTACAAAATTAGCCTATGATATATAAACAATATTTAATATAAAGAACAATTTTTTTATGATTTTTGATTGGTTGAAAATAATTAAAAGATAAATATATGCATATTATCTAATTAATTATACAAAATATTTAAATTATGAAGAAAAATAAAATATTTTTATATCAGAAAATAAAATATTATTTTAGAAACTTAAAAATATTTTTTGTGTATTTTTTGGATTTTTAAAACTATTTTTAATTAATTTTGCAAGGAAATTAAAATAAAAATAGAAAAATAGAAAGTAAAATAATCAGGTGTGTGATGCTGATGAGTCCATGGTATGGACCACTTGTCTGGTGCGTTGGATGAAAAGTTGAGATGATCCAAGGGCTCAGATCGTGAGGGAACATGATATGATGGTGGGGAACATGCGCTGAATTCAAGGAGAATTCAAACTTTCTGACTGGGACCCACAAGTGCACGCGTGGATGGAAGACTAGTTGACCTGCCAATGATGAGGAGCCACGCGAGCGGAGGGAAGAGTCAGCTTTGACTGACGACCCACGCTTGGACGCGTGGTCGTCTTCAACCTCCGTCACCTTCATTTTTTAACATAGATAGCGGCGGTTTTAAACCCCCTCTATTTTTACGATAAAAAACACAATTTTTTGTAGCTTCACAAACCTGCAAGAACAAACGTAGGAAGAGTAACAAATGACCCAGATCCCCTAATTAGGATGCTCTGAGTCCAAATATGGTATTAGTTTCACTGTTTGAGCGCTGTAGCCATGGGTTCGATGGAGTTGAAGTTTGAACATGCATGAGCACTTGTTAATGGCATGGGATGATTCTCACGTGGGAGCTAACATGTTAGGGCCCAGATCTACCCTATGGGACCTCATGAACTCATTAGAATGATTAGACTACATTGATATTGATTAAATGTATGAAAACAAAAATTAATTATGTATGAAAGTGAAGAGTACTATACACGTGTTATAACTCTTATAGGACCATATTATGAGTTCATTCTTACTCTATGCCACCTTAGGAGAAGGTTGAAAGTGATAGTTTGTATTGATAATGATTGGAATATGGAAATTGAAAATTACAAAGTTATGGAATTTTGAGAGAATTTTGGTGAGTTTTCTTGCTATGCCTTGGCTATAATTTCGTGTGTGTCTTGTTGTTGAAGTATTCAGCTTCATTTATAGGCCAAGAGGTGCTTAGAAACTAAGCCAAGAAGCATTGATTGCCTTTGTTGAATTCTTGATTTTTAAATATTAAAAATCTTTGAATTGTTGACCAAGTCTTGCTCCTCTTCACTTCTCTTGCCTTGTACTTCAATCTTCTGCAGAAAATTAAAGATTCTTTGATGACTCATGCTTAGAAACTAAGCTATGCATTATCCTTCCATTCTCCATTTTCATTTAATCTTAAAATAGGATAAAATTAAACCAAAAATGAATAAAAATGGTGTGGGCTTTGTATTGGTCGTGGGAGGCCCATTATATCATGGTAAACATGTTTGAACTATGAAAACTTGGCCCCATTTGGAAAAAATACATTTTTGAGCAATGTTGGTTTTATGCATTTTCCCAAAATTTAGCCAACTTCAACAAGGTGTAAATCCCTCAATTTTTGTCATATGAAGGAGATATTTCACTTTTGGGAAACCTCAAAGAGTCCTCTAACCAATGTCTTTGGTCTCATGTCAAAATGATTTTTGATGCTCCTTGTGTATCCTTTTGAAAAAAGTGTCTTTTTGTTGACTTTGAAAATGACCTGTAATGTCTTGGTTCACATTTTTCAAATGGTGAACCTAATGACAATGGGACCAATTGCATTTGAAATATAATTGAATTTCCTTCAAAATGAGCTTTGGTTTGAATTTTTTGGATGAAGGATGAGAGAGTTATGACCAGTCAAAGTTCAGTTGACTTTTTAAGAGAAAACCCTAATTTTGAATCTTAGGGTTTTGTTGATTTTTGATCTTTCCTTGATGAATTATGATCATCCAATGATCAAATGATTAATCCTTTGACAAAATATGGATGTTGACAAAAAAATTTATTTTTGACTGTCTGTTGACTTTTTTGGTCAAACGGGTCGTCTGTTGACTATTTGAGCTGCTGACGGTGCGTCTGAGTGAATTGAAGTTTGAAAATTTGTATGATGGTACTTTGAGATATATGGAGGTCCATGAAATCCATTTGAGGTCACAAAAACTTGTTTCTCCTGAAAAAACAAGAAACCCTAATCAGGGACTGTTTGTGTAGGAGACTGTTAAGCGTACCTGATTTTTATGCAGTGCTGAGTCTCTGCTAATCATGTGATATTCAGAAGACTTCTAGGACAAAAATATTGGAATTTTGAAATGCAAAAGTTTGATTTGATTGATGGTACAAAACACGGAGAATTGTACTGTCAGCAGTTTGACTGTCAACTGACTATTCAGGCATGTAACAGCTAGAGTGAAAAATCAACAGTCAAAGTTAATTTTCTTTTTGTTGTTTTTGTTTTATATGAAAGATGAAAGTTTATTTACATGACTTGTTAAAAAACACAGACATAATAAATAATTAATATTTACTGTACGCGAGCAAAATTACCGATAATAACCCTGAAAATCATTTAATGCATAGAAAAATAAATATTTGACTGGCAGAGAACACACAAAATATTATCTGAATAATTAAGCAACAATATGACAAATAGTACAACATTTAATACTGATAGTACAAACATTACATACTATAATGAACAGTACGACGAGTAAACGGTACATTTAAGAAAATAAGAGATACGGCAAACTTTAAGAATGACGATTAATAACCCATGCTATGACCAACAGAAAATAGATGATCGGGAGTGTAACCATCGCAGGTCCACATTTTTCAGAACTATGTAGACAGAAGAAGGACATGATCACCGTAGCAATGGTGATGACCATAAGAAAACACGTTTCCATCCGCTTCGCCATTTTGCCGGGGAGGAAGAGAGAATGGATATGAAGTAGAAATTTGAGAAATGATTTAGAATTTGATGTGAGATTTTATGAAAAAAATGAGAGGTATTTATAGAATGAAAAGAGGGATAGAGACGTTGGGGAATGAAGTGATTCCGTACAAAAGGAAAATTTGAGTGGAAGTAAGATTTGAAAGAGAGTGTATGATAGTGTTGGGAAAAAGAGAGATGTGTAGAATAAAGTTAAGATTTGATTTTTGAAAAAGAGATTTGAAAAGAGATTTTGAAAATAATGGAATATAGTACAAAAGTTAGTGGGAAACAAAAATTAATAATAATTTACTTGTTACCAGTACAGTCTGAATCCCGGACTCTGCGCCTGCAAAAGATTTAACTCTGTACCAATTGTGTCAGTACTATTTATCTGTAAATAAATATCAAATAAATAGCGTGTGTGAAGTAATAAACAGTAACTGGCGTTTGCGTAAGAATAAATTCAACAGCAAGCCAAAATACTATATAAGAAAAAATTCCAAAAATCAAGTATTCATAAATCAGGATGTGAAAATCTAAGATTATATGAAACTCTTAATTTTTAGATTGAAGTTTTCTTGAAAAAAGTTGCGGGAAAATTTTGGGGTATAACACATGCCTTTCAAAATCCTAAATGGGAGAATGATTGAAATTGAAATGTAATGTTTGTTTGTTTGTTTGTTTGAATGTGGTGAGATAGGAGAAATATCTCTCTATAGAGATAAGCTATGTCTATCTACTGTTTGAAATATTTGATTTTAACTGGCTTGTATGAGGCCCAAGCTTGAGGCTTTTTGATTGATTTTATTGACTTTGAGAGATAACTCCACTGGGAATTGACTTAAACTAAAGAATTTTGTGTTTTGTATAAAGCCCATAATTGAGGCTGACTCTTAATTTGAGAGTGTTTATTTTGTTTTTGATTGAAAGGTTTATTTTAGTGTTCTGTACAAAGCCCATAATTGTGGCTGACTCTACCTAGGGAGACATTATTTTGTGCCTTGTATGAAGCCCAAGGTTGTGGCTGACTGTTGAGGAAACTGAGTATGGATGACTCTATGGGGAAAAGATCCCGAAGGTTAGGAATCTTTTGACACAGGAAATGTGGTTTATCTGCCTTGTACAAAGCCCAAGGTTGTGGCTACTTGATGGTGAAGGACTCACTGGGGAGACTCTATTATCTGCCTTGTACAAAGCCCAAGGTTGAGGTTGACTCTCTAGGGGAATACCTATGAGTAGGGTTTTGACTCTAAAGGGAGTATGTGCCTTGTACAAAGCCCAAGGTTGAGGCTAACTCTTTAATGGGTAAAGATCTACCAGTGTGGGATCTTTTGACTCATAGGGGATTTTTGACTCTGTTGAGGATTATCCTATTGTTTGGGAACTAAAGGTTGACCCTACTGAGGATTGTGATTTTGTCATATAGGGATTGATGAATGAAGGACCCAGGTTTTGAAGATTGACTCTATTGATGGAGTTTGTTTGAGTGATTGGCCTAAAGTAGACTCTACCGGGGAAATTGGTTTTTTTTATTGACTGAGACTAGCCTAGGTGGGACTCAACTGGTGAGATTATCTTTTAAAAGTTGAATTTTTGGAAGCTAACCCTTTCCAGGGAATTTTGACTTTAGAGGACTGATTTTGGAGGCTAACCCTTTCCAGGGGTTTTACTCTGCTGGAGAGTTTTATCTTTTGAAAGTTTAATTTTTGGAAGCTAACCCTTTCTAGGGAATTTTGTTAAAATAAAGGAATGAATAGAGGCTGACCCTTTCCAGGGATTTATGACTGAAGAGTGATTAACTATTTGAGACTTCTTGTTTAAGGCTGACTCTGACTGAGGATAGACAGATGTGAAACCTAGACTCTGCTAAGGAGGAAAATTATTGGAGATAAAGGTGATAGAGATTGTCCATGTCTCTCATTCCAAAAGGTGAACTCAATGTGAGATTGAGACATTCTTAGCTTGTTTAAAGTCTGGTTTAAAGAGTAGAAGAAGCTCACCAGGGTAGGCTAAAAGGTGACTAAAAACCTGTTCCTATATTTATAAGAAACCTGATGGGTCCTTGTATACAAGCTCAAGAGGAAGCTGGGAATGCTGTTAAGAAGCCTGTGGGTCCTTGTATTGTAAGCCCAAGAGGAGGCTAATCGACGGTCATCGAGGGTCCTTGTTATAGCACAAGAGAAATCTATGTGGTTTTGAACTTATTTTGGCTCTAAGCAAATGGGTAAGAGGTTTCATCGGGAATAATTCCTCTTGGGTGGATGTATCCTATTTTGGTTCTAAGGTTTTTTTCAAGATTTTTCACCGGGAATAATTCATCTTGAGGTTTGAACTAAAGATCTCTAATTAGGAAAGAGCCTTCACCGAGAAGACATTCTCAATCCTAGGCCATAGTCCTATAATATATATATATATATATATATATATATATATATATATATATATATATATATATATATATATATAGTTTATTTGTCCTAAAGTTTACACTCAGACGTAGTTCTAAACAATATATATACAGTTTATATTTGACAGTAATTTAAATGAAGACTGTAAATTGAAAGCTATAAAGCCTAAACTGGATGGAGTGGAGGCCTTTGAAGATGTATGTACAAAGCCTTACCAGTAGCTTGGTTGTTTATTGATAACAGTTGAATATTTATTATAAACAGTTAAAGGTTTTTGAAAATAGAAGAAGTGAAGATGGACATTAGGTCACATAGGTATCTGAAGAGTTTCACCGGGTATAATGCCCTTCAAATACCAGAAGAATGTTTTGAAAACAGAGAGAAGATTTTTTAAATACAGTTTTGAAAAACAAACTATGAAAAGAAGAAGGTGTTGGGTCTTACACTCTATTAGAGGCCCAGAGATTTACTGCTAATGAGAAGCAGTTGAATGACACGAAGTTTTGTTGTTTGAAAACCTTGATCGTCTGTTTAATCAGAGATTGAAAACAGTTTTGAAAAAAAGATAAAAATCAACTTAATTATGATAAAGGAAAAGCTTATACTTAATTAAGACCCAAGTGATTAGGGTTTGATTAAAATATTTACAAGAGATTAGGTTTTTTTTGAAAATCAAATGAACAAACTATATTTAAAGTATTGAAAATACTTAAAAATAAGTCATTTTAAACCTAATAAAAAGTATATCAAATAAATATTATTTTGTGTTTTTTTTTTTTGATATTCATAAAATACATATATTAAATAAGAAGTGTTCAAAAAATGAAGTTAAAATGAATTAGTTTGATAGGTTAAATGATTAAATGAAGTTGTGAAGAATTTGAAGAAAACAAGTGTTTAGAAAAAAAAGAGTTTTGGCCCTTGGAGGGTTTGAACCCACGCCCTTGTGGTTCTCAACTCAAAACAACAACACTGGGCCAAGCGCCAGTTGGTGATTATGAAGCACGTTCAATTGGTTAAGTTTTAAAACAAGTTGAAAACTATTGAAAAATAAAAGAACCAAAAAGTCTGGGGCGAGGGGGATTCGAACCCTAGACTAGAGGCATGAGAGGACTAAGAGCGCATGTGAGGCCACTAGGGCAAACGATGAATTCGTTTAGGAAACTCCTACCACTCAAAATATAATAAACTTTACCCTGAAATTTAAAATTTGCGCGCCACATCCATGGTCGTCTTCAACCTCAAGCTTGACGATTTTGAAGTTTCTAACTGCTCAATTCTCAACCAAACAGGATGATGTAAACATCAAACTTGTTCTAATTTCCCTCACGATCTCAAATATGTAACTAACATAGATTTATATCAACTACATCTATTGAATTATCTAAAATACGTGAAGAACCCTAAAATTTGAAAATTAAATTAAATGACTATACTGAAAGATAAATAGATGATGATAGAGAGTTTTTAATCCTCTGATGATGCTGAATGAAATGGTATCAAGTTTTAACAAAAAGAGTGCGTAAATTAAAGAGGTGGAGTTCAAAAACTTACCTCTGAAACTGAAGGTCGTGATGATGATGGAGAGCCTCTGGCTTTGAGTGAATGATTGCAAAAGCTTCCTGGGACCTTGATGATGCTATCTGGGCACTTAGATTGGTTTGAAAACCCCTGAAATGATCTACTCGACCCCTCTTGCTTGAGCTTCAAGTAGGAATTGAAGATGGTGATTCTGCACCTACAGATGAGCTGCGACCATCTGGATAGCTTCACTACACCCTAAGGAACGTGTGTGAAGGCTTGGACTTGTTTGACACCCTCTGTATTGTTCTACAGACTTCCAAATGCTTAAGCTCCAAAATGAAAGTGACTATGGTGTTTCTCCACTTACAGAAGTGATCCAGGTGCTTGGATCACTTCTAATGAACCTCCTTGAGATGTTAGAAGGCTTACTTTCAAAAGAATAGCTCTAGTTTGAAGAATTCGATTCTTCTTGCCAAAGAACTCTTGAAAACCATAAGCATGAGGGAGAGAAGGAGAAAGCAAGAATTGGAGTTGCTTTGGTGTGTCTAATAATGAGGAATGCACTGGTATTTATAGGCAAATAACTCATTACAAATTGGAGGAGTGAGCTTGCTTAGTGAGGGAGTTTTGGTTTCTTGGCCATGAAGAAATTCAAAGAATCTCCAAAATGCAATGATGGCCAAACCGAGTAAGCTCTCTAACCATTGATCCTATCTGATCTTGCGGAACATTTCTGATGCAGAGGAGTGTTCCAATTGGTTGGTGAGAAGATTCCTTTGGTGATTCATCCATTTGCCATAAATTCTCAAATGTAATCATTACATAATCACATGCCTTTGTTTTTGGAATATTCTTCAATCCTTATGCAATGATGAAAATTAATGCATGGCATATTCACTTATGTGTTATGGGTCGTGTAGCATCAATTAGTGGATTCATTTGCACAAATTTGCAAAGTTTCAAAATGGTACATGACCTATAATTTTACTTCATGAGCCCATCTTTGAACCATCATAACTCCTAGCTCAAAATGAATTTGGAGAAGGTTGAGCATAATTTGGAAAGCCCTTAACATGTAATTCAATTCATTAGTTAGGAGTTTCTTCAAAATCATTTGGGAAAATTGTGTAAAATGGGCCCAAAGTTTGAAGAAAACTAGGTTAAAAACACTTAGAATTTTTCTAAGTTTTTATAACCTATCACTTCCAAAGCTCATATCTCTTAAATGGTTGATCTCTTGAAAAAATTTCCTATGTGAGAAGTTGTTTTATTTGGTGAGATCTATAACTTTCATGTTGGAAGTTTTTAGAGTTGTGTAGGTGAAACTTTGAGATCCATGAACTAGGTCAAAATGCACTAGTTTGACTTTTTGTTGACTTTTTTATTCTTGATGAATTTTCTTGATTTTCTTTGGTCAAATGACTTAAATAATCATATGTTGATGATATTGATCCTTAAAAGTCATGGTTTGACCTAAAGTCCTAAAAGTCAAAGATGATCTTGTACAGTTGACTTTTTTCAAATGGAGTGAAATCTTGGACTTTTGTGATGAATCAAGCTCTCTTCCTCAAATGAGTGATGTGAATGGATTATATTGAGGTAATAGAATTTCTTGAGCCATGTTTTGATTTGTGGACCCATGTCCTGATTAAAAGTCAACTGTCCAGGTGAATTAGGTTTGAAACCTTAATTGTTGACCTGATGAAATTGATGACTGTAGATATTGAGTTGAAGTACAATGTCTAGTGGATATTGTTATATGGATAATTTGAAGATGATTGAATCCTTTGAGGGATGCCCTGGATATTTTTAGGGCTTCCCAAATGTGGTCCCTGATTTTAGTCCTTGAGGGGCTCAAAACCCTAGTTTGGTGTTTTGAGTAAAACCTGAGCCCTGAT